>NC_143417.1:17955000-18255000 GCF_059467195.1 Physcomitrium patens
TCATTTCTAACGTAGCCTCTCCAGGGTGCCAATTGTAATCTGTATGCCGTAGATAGAAAGGTCTATTTAGTGAACCGAGACCTCTGCAGACATCCACTAAATCGACTGCATGGAATTGGTAATTGAAAATCAAACTTCAAATTTGCACCAGAAGATGAGTTCACTGCACAAGGAGAGACCAAGTCGAAAGTGAGACAGTACCAGAAAGAGGGAACTCTTTGAATAAGTGTTATGGAGGAGGAGCATGCACTCTGAGTATAGTCCGTAAGTTTATAAAAGGTCAGCGTAATTGGAGCCACCACTCAAAGTTCCTCAACTGCTACGAAAGCTTGATACTATCAAGTCTAGGAAAAGAATAACTAGAAGCTCATTGACAGTGTTTTGGACTTGACTGAAACATGAGGACCCGTCAATTGTAGTGGTTATTCTGAAGAGCCAAAGGCTTGAGTGGCATATATCTAGTGACGGGACTTGATGTACTGTAGGAAAGATACAATAGGTCATTGATAGTCCCGATAAAGACTCTAATCGTGCTGAATTGCTCTGTACATTCATTAATCCAAAAGAGCTTCAAGATCAACCAACGTTATATACCTGTTTCGTTCCTGTGAGTTATGTCGATGCAATCCTCTACATCCAGAGAATCACCATCATATTTCATTCACTTGGATGTAAAGATAAACTTCGATTGTTGATGCCTAGATCTTCGATCGCATCTATGTCGATGCTTCAGAAAGTGTATTAGCATCACATAGCGCCAATACATACCTGCACGTGCACATAGCTTTACGCAGCTATGAACTTGGCAGATTGGTTACGCCATAGGTCATGTGAATTCTTTAAAAAAGTCTTATTGTGCCGACAAGGACAAGGCTCCGCAGAATGTCATGGATTTGATCGTCGCATTGCAACAACCACTTTTCACTAAAATGAATGTTGATGCAAGATCCACAATATTGTGTTTTCTCTACAACAGATCGAAGATCCATTTCAAAGTCATCCTCGAATTGTAAACTAGCTTTCATAAGCCTGCCAGTTCTCGATGGTACTTGAGTCATTTCGGATGCATCTACACTGTCAATTGCTTGGAACATACCCAACAACTACTGCGTTCAGAAATTGTTAAGGGAATCAAGGGTTCACCTCGCAGGGCATAAATGCGTCTGCGTTGCCAAGGTCGTCATCTAGTTGCCACGATTAATAATGGCATGTACCGAGTTCCCAGAGCTCCAGTAACCTCTCGAACCAGTCCATGTAAACCAAACAACCAGCACTAAGACACAGGAGACACGTACAGCTCTCCCAATCAAGGTGCTACAGGGTATGGCCTCAATTCTCAAGTCAAAGCTCTTGTCAGAGCACGGCCACAACGTACGAAAGCACATTCCGTACTCAACACTGTTTGAACTGTGCAATCAGCAACATAGACTGCTATATTTGCGATTTTTCTTCGTCGAACTGCGTACTTGTGCTGTGAGTATGAAGGTGGGCAGTAAGTACAGAAACCGTTCCCGCTGGAGTACGCTACAATCTGCGGAAAATGTATGAAAGAGAGGTTTATCCGCTTCAATCCCCTGCGCGGGAAATCTTCCTTATCCTGCTCATATTCTCTAACAGTAAAGCAGAACACAAAGAGAACGTTTCGAATAGATTAAAGCACTATCAGAGTTGGGCATGACGACGCAATTCAATGTCCAGAAGTGGCCGACGAATAAACTCTCATTCACCACCACTCAAAGCATCTTATTGATATTCACCTAGAGTGCCTAGATACCGTAACACCCTGTCCAAGGACGTAGCTCTGCTGTTCTACATTTCACCGAGCCAGTCCCTCACTTAAATTTGAGAGCAATTGCAGACCTAGTAAGCAGTACAAGTGTAAATCTCTTGTGAGGTGTCCTACAGTTCTACATGAAAACATTTCATAAAATTTTATTTTCAAATAAATGTTACAATGACAATATTGGTAATGATATTGATGGAAATCCGCCAATGCAATAAATTCTACAGACAGGGCAGCAGAACATTTCGCACAACTCATTACATGTGAAGTGCAGTTTCAAAACCTTGAATTCTGACAAAACAAAAATTCAGACCATTGTTTCATTCGAAACCCAGCACGGGAGAAAAGTGCAGGCTGTTCATTAAACAAAAGTATCCATTATACAACCACGGTCACACATCGAAGTGAACGCAAACAATCTCAAAGTTCAACGTGCAAAGCAACTAGGGCCACAAAATGTCCTGAAAACCATTTCAACTGAAAAAGAACGAAAAAGCGGAGAGGCTAAAACATCTGCAGCGCAAGAATTGTAACGTGCCATCCCGTAGATCACATGGGCAACCGATTGCGTGCAGGAATGGGCTCCACGGCATCGAAATGGCCATGGCTACGAAGCTGAAGGGAGGAAATGGTGGGGCTCTCGAGAATTAGGGTTTCCACGACAACGACGACGAATTACGGTTGTGCCATACATGAAGCACCTTTTTCTTTTTTTAAATTACATATTCAAGTCCTGAATTTTTTTATATTTATAATAAAAAATAGAGAGACGTGAATGGATGCAGGTGTTACAGTTGTTACAAAAGAAGTTGACGGAAACTTCTGTGAATTTATAAATCATGTTCCACAGTGAATCTTTTTTTTTTTTTTTTTTTTTTTTTTCCTTTTTATTTTCCCAATGATCTTCAACAGCAACCGGATATTTAAGAAATAAATATCAACAAAATTATTGTTTTTTATTTTTTTATTTTATTTTCGTGGTACATTTAAGCTTTCAAAAGTTAATCGGAACTTCTTTTTAAGCTAGATCTTAAAAGAAAATGAAATCGTACATTGAAGGTTAAAATTTAAATGAAGAATTCAACATCTCTAGTTGTTAGAATGATTTCTTAATATGTGGTACATGAACCATTTAGGTGGTGATATATTAAGATGAACTTCAAAATGATTTTGAAAATTGTCTTACAGATAAAATCTACTATAACTCTTCAAAGGACCTTCTCAGCTTATTTTAGACCGAAATTCATGATAGACGCCTATGCTTCAAGTCTAATTTACAAGCTTAACAATGTTGCTTCTTTTTCACTTCGGTGGCTAACTTGTAGAATGCTTTCCTAACAAGTTGTCTCTATGATTTGTGTGAGATTTCCAAAAGCTTGAAGAACGAGCATCTACTTAGAATTTAATATGTGCGCAGATAATACTTGGACCATGTTTAGTCTTTTAACTCTTCTTTTAAGAATAAGTGATTTGTATATCTCTTTGTGTATTGGTTATAATCATTTAAATACTTTTCTAATATTTCAACACACTTAATGTTTGATATTATATCTCATTGTTATTTGCATCGTGGATTTTCAGGTTGAAGTTGCCAGTGCTTAAAAGAATAATGCATTTGTAACCCAAATTTTGCTCACGTTACAATGTAAAGCTGGTTATTTAAAATTGGATGTAGTCATGAAAAAATAATTGAATTTTCATGTATACATATATATAGAATTCATCTTTTCTTACAAAAATAGTTTTGAATGGAGATTATATTTTTGTAATTTACATTAATTACTGATATTTTTATCTAATAATTAAAAAACGCATGTATAGAATGGATTTTCTAAAGTGCCTTCTTTTACAAATTCTTTATGTTGGTAATTACAACCAGTAAACTAAAATATTTCAATTAAACCTCTATTTTTTGCATATGATTAGTAATTTAGTATTTTAATGAAATCTAGGCCTATAATTCAAAAAAAAAATCAGATTGATAATTTTTTTAAAAAATAAAATGTTACAGTGCTGTTATTTCTTTGAAAACTAAAATTGTGTAATTAAAACTTTAAATACTGAAAAGTATGGCATCAGGTGATCCAAGTCAGTGTTTGCAGATTGTGATATGGCCAAGATTCTAACAAAAATTGTTATTAATATTGTCGTGGTTTAATTTGATATTTTTATACACTTATTTGATAGCACCATTGACGGCAATCTCTCCTACAAAAACTGCAAACAATAAAGGAAGAAAATCCACACAGAATGTGATTTGTTATAATGCACCTTATTCAAAAAAATCATTTAAAGAGTTATTTGCTTTGTCTATGACAATTTCAAAACCACCATATTATCAAAATATCTTTGTGTTAAATATGTCAACTCAATTCATTCAACCTTTCTAGTAAAAAGCATACATCAAAAACATCAAGGTTAATGAGGATTTAATGTATATATGTGTATACATATCTCTCTATTCATTCACTCAACCATCCATCCATTCATAAATACGTTCATCCTTCAATTCGTCAACTCATCCATCCATTCATAAATACGTTCATCCTTCAATTCGTCAACTCATCCATCCATTCATAAATACGTTCATCCTTCAATTCGTCAACTCATCCATCCATTAATTAGCGTAGTTGCATGGTGGGCAAGTTCCACTATTAAAGAGACCATGCAATTGACTCTGGTCCAAAGCTTGGATCGAGGGTTAGTACAGTGGCCTACTTGATAGAGTAGTAGGCACACAAACCATAGTCTTTCCACATCGGGAAAACACAGAAAGAGGAAAAAAGAAAGAGAAGGAAGAAAAGAAAAGGAGGAGGAAAGAGTCCAAGTCAGGGCCCCAACAACGTTGTACTGGATGGATGAAGGACACGCATGAATGCAGAAATGGTTGGATGAATGGATGGGCTTAAAAAGTAAGTAAGTTTGGGGATGGGGGGCCTAAATGACGTGAGACACTCTTTGTGCTGCTGCTGGGGAGTGAACGAGTGAGTGAGTGAGTGAGTGAGTGAATGACAGACAGATAGACAGACAGAACCCACACTGAGAGACAGAACCCTCGCTTGAGGAGGAGGAGGAGGTAGTTTGGGTGCCAAGCAACACCAGAAGAACACAGAAGAACACCGAAGCAGAAGAATGCCGAAGAAGGAATGCCAGCATTGTTGTTGTTGTACCATCATCATCATCATCATCGTGCCATTTGAAATGGACGTCTCTGTGCTCTCTCTGTCCCTTCCTTCCTTCTTCAGAGAGAGGAGGGGAATAGGGCATGCAGCAGCACAATAGATGGATGAATGTGTGCATGAATGAATCCACTGATGAACGAACGCCATTCCGAGGTGTGTGGTGATGCCATCTGGCTGCTGGAATTGGCCACATTCATATTGCATGAATGCATGCCTGTTTGCACACCCCCCCCCCCCCCCCAAAATAAAGGGAGGGAACTGTGAACCAACCTTGGTTCATTATTCTGCATTCTCGGCAATCTTGGTGTCGAGGAGTCTTCGGACAATCTTAACCAGAGTGTGCCCGACTGATTCTTACCATTGATTGGGGGTTTGAGCAGCCTACGAGGGAGTAGTAGGAAGCTCTCTCCCCGGAAGCAATAAATAAAATATCTCACGCCCAAAGTCATGAAACCGTGCTTAAAAAAATCAAATAGGGAGGGGGGTTGTGGATGGAGATTCCGATGTGGAACTGGCGTGTTGCATTCGGAACTGCCTCCCGTTTCCGTGCCTGATTGCCATGTGTGCAAGACGATTAGAAAACATCCATTTCACCGACGCTCTCTGTTCGTCATGGACCAGAATAGCGACCCGGTTCCCAAGGCGTGCCCCCGAACTTACCTCATTCGCACGAGCGTACTCAAGCTCGCCTAGAATGCGACACACACCAGTTTTTGCTGTGATCCTCCTTATGGAATGGCGGCCTGACTAAATTATATGTATATATTCAGCTAAATATATATGTACACGAGACATTCATATCAGGAGGAAGAGGCAAAGGAAGGAAGGAAGGAAGGAAGAGGAGAGGAGGGGAGATCCGTTGAAGCCTCGTCCGTTGAAACATCCCTCCTCACTCCTCCCTAACCCCTACCGCCACCCTCCTCCCCTCCCTCCCTCCCTGTCCTCCTCCGTGTACAGCAAGTTCCCGGTCCTGGAATCCTTGTCTTGCGTAGATGTCACGAGACAGAAGATTTGAACGGCAGAAGAGGGTTGGTTGGTTCTCTTTCCCCACTCCCCCTCCGTCCTCGTCCCCTTCGTCCCCCTGCACCGCGTGGGGCCAAGGCCCGACACATGTCCAGTTCGAAGATTGCCTGCCTGCCGTTCCTCTCCCCCTCCCCTCCCCTCCCTCCCCCAGGACCTATGTTGCTGCATTCAGTCACTCGTGTTGCATTGTTTTCGCGGGTTTAATTGTGTTCCTGTGATTTGTGTCTTGCTCCGGTCGGTTTGCTTGGATATCCACTCGAGGCTGCTTCTGGTATTTTTGAAAGGACACATTGATGGAAGTGTGAGAGTCGAGAGAATGGGAAGAGAAAAAAAATTTGAGTCAGCTTGGTGAGGATGTCAGCTCATGCGGAACAAATGCCGTAGTGGAGTTGAGGTTCTGACTGTGTTTTTCTTAATGTTGGGTTTTTTGATGAGTATGAGAGAAAGAGAGAGAGAGAGAGAGAGAGAGAGTGAGAGGTCTGACAATTAGGACATGACGCGGAAGAAAGAGATGTAGGGAGGTGATTAATAGGGAGATGATGATTAAATGGGGAAGAGTCGAAGAAGGAGGGTGTAATGTGAAGGGAGACGATGTGAGGAAGGGCAGGCCTGGAGGAGGAGTATCGCGGGAGTGATCAAGCAGCAGGCGGGTAAGGGGGAGGTTCAGTGAAAGGTCGATTGAGGGTTGGCGATTGTTGGTGCTGCATTCATGTGGCATGGGCGGTAGTGGAAGGTGGTAGAGCTGGAAATGTGATTGCTGATGAGAGGCGGAGGTGGAATAGCTCCGGTGATGTGAATATTAGTAGTTGGTATATGAGTTCTGAGAGGGGCAGGAACGAGCAGGATAGTATTGGACTAAGGTTGCCGCGGTGGTGCCTTCGTCTCCCATTACTCCCGCAGAAAATGCTCGGGAGATGCAGACTGAGAAGAAAAGGGAAGCCGGCAATGTACATAATTACGGAAGTCATCCGCCCGTGGAGAAGGTCAAAGTGGTGCGCAAATCGCGAACTATGGAGATCACGTCCAGGTACAAGAGTTCAATTGCTTCCCCTTCCCCTCTGGTCACACCTGCAGGAAATCGTCGTAATCCTTCGCCTCTTAGTCTCAATCCTTCTCCTGCCAGGCAACCACCCTCGGCACCTTCTTCTCGCCAGTCTTCTCCAGTTAGAAAGGATAGCATTGTTCCTAGTTCCTGTGCCAAAGGACCATCTGAGAGCGTCGTTCGGCACCCTTCCCCGAACTTGGGGCGCAGCAGTAATGCGTCCGAGGTTCTGAAGCGTTCTTACTCGACGGAGAGGAGACGACCATGGCCTGCTGTCTCTCCGCCGTCGGAGAAGAAGACGACTTCGTTGAGCTCCACCACGGAAGGATTGACCTCGAGCGTCAAAGCTCCGCCGCTGTCCAAAGGTCCCGAATTGTGGCCCTCCATGTCTGCAGCCAAGCAGAGTGCAGACTCCAACGAAGACAGTGTGAGTAGCTGTCAGGCGAAGAGGGGAAGGGAGAAAGAGACAACTGGTAAACACCCGAACCACACCCTAAAACCTGCAGGAAATGGAAATGGTACTGCACACGTTCCAGGGACTCCATGTCGAAAAGGCTCTCCAATGCGGCGTCAGTGCGCTGATCAAGCTGAGATTGCTCGACCTACAGAAAATTCTCATTCTAAGCTTGACCATCAGAGGTGGCCTGGCATGCGCAGAGGAAAGAATTTTGGTGGAAACATGACCAGAAGCACAGATCTCACTGTGGAGAGGAAACTGTCTCTCGTGAGATCACCGACGATGACTGGGCAAAGCCGTCCTGTAACTCCTTTGTCTCGAACAAAATCCATTTCTTCTCGTAGTTTCAATCGATCTGCCAATGACGGTCCCATTGCAACACCCGGTCAAGTAGCACTACGACGCAATCCCAGTCCCAGTAGAAGTAGAACAGGGACGACAGAGAGTGCAGCTCAGGTGAGTGTAGCTAGCAGTGACAGCGATGATGTCCATCCCTGCAGTAATACTACATTTCAAGGCGATCATGCAACTCATGCCCGACGGCTTTCACAAGAATCAGTTGCCACTGTGGATTCTCTTTCTGTACCTCTTGAGAATATGTCTGATACTGAGAGTGTGTCTTCCGGGAGCTCTGCACCTGAGGTCCGAGTTGGAAGAGGAGCAACCATTCCTGCCCGTGTGTGGCAGGACATGAGCAATAGACTCCGACGCTTCTCTGAAGGGGGTCGAAATCGATCATCAGGCGTTGATCTTCCTGCAGTCGCTATTGTTCCTGTTAAGACAATTAGACGCACCAAGGTGTTGCCCCACCAATCCGCTGCAAGCATGCTTATGAACCAGAGCATGAATGGGAGCACATCTTCCTGGGCTCTTTCCCCTGGTCGAGTGTCGGGCAACTCTGCCCCGTCAACACCACATCCACCATCATCACCTTCGCATTCGAAGGGCACATCACCATCGAGGGGATTGCCCAGTCCACAGAGGTCGCGGCCTGTGAATGGATCAGCAGCAGCGCTGGCAGGCACCGCTCGAAATTTTGCAGGCACCACTCTGAATTTTGGGATAGATGGTAGAAGCAGAGGAAAGAAGGCACTAACCCAGCAAGAGGAAGCTCAACTGTTGAGAATCCTCCACAATCGCTGGCTGCAATGGCGTTTTGTGAATGCACGAGCTGAAGCAGTAACGCGTGCCCAGAAAGCAACGGCTGAGGTACATAATACTATTCTCATTGCTTCACCTTCGCAACAATCTGATGAAGTTGGAAGCAATTGTAGCTATATCTAGTTGACATTTGACTTCAGAGTCAGCATTTTTTCTTAGTTTAGAAGCTTTTTATTTTATCTCACTCCTACGGCCAGAGTTGTGTGTTGCAATTGAGAGTTTTGTCGATGAAAACGGCTACGGAAAAATGCCTCAACAATACCTGCGCAATCATTTCTCACAGGAGTCAATGTCGAAGTCGTTTCTATATGTCGAAAACATCTCTATTACCAGGGGGATGCTCCTGCTGAGCATCTTTACTGCATTAATCCAGCTAGTTGTAGTTGCCAGATTAACCTTCTTTGGATCCTTTTGCCGATTTATTGGGAGAGGAGGTAGAAGAGTCCCAACTCCTCGTACTTGTGTTTTCTGTGCACGTTATAATGCTGATGTTCTATCTGATGCGGGGGTTGAAAGTTGTGGCCTTTATTCAACTGTTTCTCTGTTTGTGTTAATCTTGTAACGGGTGGAGGGCATCGTAATTGAAATATACGTTTACTCCAAACTTAGGAATCAAAAGTAGTAAATATTGTAGTGCATCCGATTGTACCTGATCGATTTACACCCCAAGAAGACATTCATTCTCTGGAATTTTGATCTAGTTAGACGAAAATCGGATTTACGATTTACTTGTGCCTGTTGACTTGTGTTTGGATATTGCAGAGGCAGCTGTACTACGTGTGGGTCAAGACATCTGAGTTGCGCACATCAGTAGCCATGCAGCGTATTAAACTTCAGCAAGCACGGCAAGCTCACAAACTTCGCTCTATCCTCTCTACGCATGTAAGCAATGCCAATTGTCTCCTGTAAGGCACAATCTACCATCAACGTGATGTGGAACATATTCAGAGTAACTCGCTTTCAAGGAGTTGATCTTTCAGCTTGACTTGTTTGAATCCCTAGTGAGCTTCTCTTGCTTTCTTCATTTGACATGCCTTGGGAATTTCCATCATTCTATCTCATGCAGGCAACCCATTTAGAAGATTGGGAAACAGTAGAGGAGGAGCACTCTAATGCACTGACGGGTTGTATGGAAGCTTTGGAATCTGCAATTTTGAGGGTCCCAGTAACAGGAGGTGCTCGGGTAAGGGGGCTTTTTCGTTTGTATGCGTTGTCATTCAAAACATTATCAAATTTATCACATGCTTGTCTTGATACTTTCCTTAGTCTTGACAATGGCTCCATTCGAAGCTATATGTCATCGCTCTCAGAGCTCTTTAGATTACCACAATCTTGGGGATACACATGTTTAGTGGTATCAAGATAAGAATTGTTACAAAATCATATGTTCTCTTGCAATTAAGCATATTTAAGCAAGAGATATCTCCAATTATTCTGGTTGCTTCAATATTGAAGATCATCGTAGCAGGCTGATTCCATACCTAGACTATACGTTGTGGCTGTTTTTTGCAAATTTCCCTCTTTTGCAAATGAGGACTTGCAAACTTTCGGTACTTTTTTCTGCTCAATACCGTAGTAAGTTGTGGTTTGAACTTCTCAATTACTATCATTGATTCAAACTTGCATGCAGGCGGATGTGCATGCTGTAAAAGAAGCTCTTTACTTAGCAGTAGATGTACTCACTGCAATTGAAGGATCTGTTTACGTCCTTCTACCTAAGGTGAATTTTCTTTTAAGAGAATTAGAAGACTAATTTGTTAAATTATGTAGACATTTTCATCTCATCTTATCGTGTGGATGGACTGATTGCATTAGCCTTGCATGACCTTTTTTAAGGTAGCGGAAATCTCGCTGCAGTTTTTTTTGACAAATATTTTTCACCTCGCAGACAGAAAGTATGAAAGCGCTATTATCACAATTGGCAGAAACAGCAGCTCAAGAGAGAGCATTGTTAGAAGAATGTGGAGACCTCCTGTCTGTAGCAGCTTCTTTAGAAGTAAGCAGCTACCCCAACCTCTCAACAATGTTTACCTGATCATGTTTTGAAGCATTTTAACGAGTATAGTGCTGTTAGTGATTTCGTTTAAATGTCCGCGGAAGGTTTGATGTCGGTCAAATATTGTTGGCATTCACTTGAGAAGAAATAGAGGCTCTAATTGTCACAATAACAAGCTCCTTTACATAAATTTCTTACCAGTTTCTTTTCTTGTGGGTTGATGTGTGAACAGGTAGAGGAGCGTAGTTTGCGTACTCACTTGATCCAGCTGGAAAGGGAAAGACAAAGCTCATACAAAGCTGACCCCCCGAATGGTACTTCGAGTATGTCTGCCTCGTCACATTTATTCACTCCATGAAAGTAGTCCCTGTTGCCTCGTGCATCCTGCTCGAGAGAAACCTTTTAGTCTTGAACTAGAGCAAATTGTCAAATAGGAGGTCTCAGCCTTATAGGTTTCCGATGCGGACTGATTTTTGTGGACAAGCTGAGAAGTGGTATCACCACTAGGCGGTTAGCCAAAATGCATTGTCCCTGTATCATGAGGAGGAGACTTCATCTAAGCCCTGAGAATGCGTGCTCCTTCAATAATTGGTGATGAATTCGACATTAAGACCAGCATTCGTGTACAATGCGATATTAAACAAAGACCGCTGTTTTCTAGGTCCAGGCTCCTCGGTCTTTCTAGGGTATTCATGCCAGTCCCGTCCCTGTTAGCCAGGTTTAATGCTTCCAAACTGAAATATGAAAGACTCAGTAAATCTCTTGAAACAATTGCTGACTAATTTTAGGAGTTTGAAAGTGAGATAAACACATGAATCGGTGTGTTATTATGTTGAAGCTGGTGACAAGCGTCCTCGTTTATACACAAGGATCACTCAGCAGAGTCCTGTTTGTTTTGAACTGTTGTTCTGTTTCTTTAAAGCAGAGTCCTGTTTATTTTGTCCTGCATATATATAATCAGTCCTTAAAGCTAATATATGAAAAATTGTAGATGATTTCTACAAATAATATGATACAAGAGATAATGTATATGATTTTTTTTTGTAATATTTGTATACAATATGTAACATTTGTAATATTTGTATATGATTTTTTGTAATATTGAACTGCTGAATCATAAAATTTTACAAACATCATTAAATATGCATTGACTTATATGTTTTTAATATCACAAGTTTAGTTTGAAACAAAATTATTTTACTTGCATTAAGTGTAGGATTAATATATCTGATTTTACAAACTAATTATAATACCAATACATCAATAATAAAAATATGTTACAAATAAATGAAACAATAAAAACATGATTTAATTGATAGGGCAAATGTTAAGGGTGCACGTTTTTAATAACAACATATTTCAACAATTAATACATGATTCCTAAAAACACACAACTAAAAAAACTAATAAATCTGATAATTGGATTTTACATACATACATACATACATACATACATAATACATACATGAGAAAATGTTATAGCACCTAATTTTGAATTTAAATCCGTCAATATTGATTGTAGCCAAAATCATTGATGTTTGTTATAACAAAAAAACATTAATGAATTATAATAACATAAAATAAAATAAAAAGAGTTACCCAAAGTAGTGGGACTATAACCTCTTTAAAAGTTTGTATTAGGGACATTAGTGTGTCTACTTAGTAAAGAATAACAGGGTCACTCTTGAAATAAGAATATTGACCCCCTCCTCCCCCATTAGATGAAAATTGAAGGCTTAGTTAATGTAACAAAGTTGACGCTTGAGTAGGGCCACCCCACCCCTCCCTTCGAAAGTATGGAGCTACTAAGTATTCCACTTCTGCACAACCCATCCATTCTTTCATTCATCCATCCATCAAAGTGGATGGATGAATACCGTGAATTTGCCAGCAGACACTGGCGGATGGTGTTGCAGCCGCAGTCGCTCTCGAACGCAGACGCGAGGGAGCGTTACCCGTAGACTGACGCTGCAGCGACGAAGACGTGGACGGAGACTTAGACTGAGGACGAGGGAGAGGAGGACTGGGTTTGTTTGCAGGTAGAGTGAGAGCGCGCTGGGGTTGTTGTTGGTGTTGTTGGTGTGCGAGATTGTGTGTTAGTGATGGCGGCTCCTTCTTCCAGGGATGCTGCAGCCACCATGACCGTCCCCACGCCCCCGAAGAAAAGCACCAACTTACACGATCCATATAGCTTGAAGCGCGTCCTCGACGACACTACATCCGAGGTCAGTTTGGCTCTTCTTTCTTCACTTTCGAAAGTGCCTGATTTTTTGCTCCGGAATACGGTGATTGTGACTGTAGTTTACAGTTTAATGCGGTTCTTATTTGAGTTTTTTATTGGGTCCATGTAAAATTGTTTTGGTTCTTGATTTCTTAGTGCTGATCGTTGCTGGCTCCAGAGGGGTTTTAGTATAGATCGGATTATGTTATTAGGTCACCATCTTGTTTTGCTGTACACACCACGTCAGCCAAGATTGGGATTATTTGTATGTTGTGATGAGAGCTAGTATTGTGTTCTGAAAGGTTGCTCTTTTTGGTGTAGCATAGAAGCGGATGGAAGACTTGTATGGAAAATTTACCTGGTTATGTACCGTTTTTTAGGTACTTCCACGGTATCTAACTGCAAGTCGTGTGGATTATGGGTTTGCAGGTAGTACTTGAGCGGGGCTATGTCGAAAATGTGAGGTTGAGCAATCTGAAGATGTCCATAGGCCTGATCACATGCGCCATTGCTTTAGCTGCTCAATTCTACCCCAAGAAATTTCCTGAGAACAAAACCTTTTTAATTGGCTGCATCATCTTATATCCTCCTCACATTTTTCAATATTTCTTGAGACTTGTCTACTCTCTTGGGACGAAGTAAAATGCTTTGTGGTGTCCGTCAAGTATTATATTCATGGAATGGAATTATCCTTGACTATGGCAAGTATGTGATTTTTAATGTGCTTCTGCAATACATCATTCTAACTAAAGAAAAACAGCATATTCTGTTCACCCACCCGTTCCCGGTACGTATCTGAATTTCTAGTTCTTAGTGTATTCTACAAGGCGATTACTCCCATCATAAGTTAGTACTTTTAGATCATGCTTCTACTGAAAAATTCGGCAACTATATAACTCTTGGAAGACAGTAGCAAATACAGATGTGTCTGCTCTGAAAGAAATACGGGGCTTTGGAGACTTGTGATCAATGATATGATTTGTACTTTGGTATTATCAATGACTTGAAGTGAGTTTGCATTTTGTAACTTGACACACTTTCCCTCGCACTAGTATTTGACCATCGGAGTAGCTGGTGCTCAAGTACATGGGACCTGGTGTGCGTGCTGCCCAATTACTGACTTGGAGGGTGGATATCGCAGGGATCATTCAGCGGTACGGGATTGGCAATCTCTTCAAAGATGCCCAAGTCTTCTGACATGTACACATTACGGATAGAAAGTGCGGATCCCCAACACATCTTGGCTCATCCACCTGTAGAGCTTACCAAGAGTGTAACCAAGTGGTAAATCCTCTAATTCGCTTGCTTAGGTGAATCTGAGTCTGTCATTTCATGATTTTCTTCAAGTCTTCACGGCTAACAGATGGATAGTAGTAAGTTATTTGCATTCTACATTGTCGTGAAACACCTCGATGCTTGACGCACAATCTCTATTTCTTTATAATATGCTATATTTTTGTAGCAAGGGAGTAGGACTTGTATTGCACGGGATGTCAAGTCTTTTACGCTGATTACATTTGTTGAGATCTTTCATGCAGTATATTCTATGCTTGCTGATTCTTTGTGAGAGGTTTACCTGCTGGCAATGATTTTCTCATATTGAAGGTGAGATTCTCATCTTGCTAAGAATCACTTACAGAGTAGTTGTATACCTCCTCAGGTTTACAAAAGATGGAGTTTTGGCGGAGGGCATCTTTTGGGACGACGTTGAGAGTTTACTGGATGAATATGAGAACGAGTCTCGCAAGTCGAAGTGAGAACAGTGGACTCGGAGAAATGTTCTTAATCTCATTGTTCAAACTCAACTTTTCGCAAAGTATTGTTTTGCAACCCCTTTCATCTGGCACTCGCACCGGAACTGCCAAAGAAATCAATCATTTTAGACTATCCCGTTTCGATGATGAGTACTAGGGGTGTCTCAGTATATTGATATTGTCTGAGACTCCAAAATGGCTGAGGACCACAACTTATATTTCTGCAAGTTTAGTCCTTATGTACGAAGGTCTCACGAGATATGCATAAAGCAGGCTGTTTGTTGTACTCCTAAACCTTTCTAATTTCTCATATTTTTCTTAACTGTTGATACTTTCATAATACGTGGCTTGAAATCGTGGATGTGGAGGCTATGTGTAAACTTAGAGTTAGCGATTCTGCACCACTAAGTGATCGAAACGGTCAGAATGATTCCACAAAACCCTAGACATAGTAGGCCTACTCCTGAAAATCATTTAAATCATTCGATGTCATCGTTACAGTTTGTATGATTCTATAGAGACTAATGCAGTCTCATCCTCTGACTAAAGATAAGCAGCTTGATGTAGTATTCACACTGATAAAGTGAAGTTTGTATGTGCCACTAATCACCAATTTCTGTGATCGTTTTCTTATTAAACCCGGTCGGTGGCCCAAATTTTAAACTTAAAACGGGAAGTGCACAGCACAAGTATACCATCATGCATGAGCAGTGGATAGAGTCCCCACTTCGGTGCAGACGACTTCCCATGGGTCTCCAGCAAATAGGATGTTGAGAGACATATGAACCTCTTGAACACAAAATTTCCACTTGGGAGCAATCCATGGGCAGTCACAGCGAGGAGTGGAGTTAGCACTTAAAGAAGAATGGAAGAGCGTTCCATCCAGTCACAATCCACTGTTCAAAATTCAAGGAGGTTCGCATTGAGGAGACCTCCCTTGACATGCAGCGTCCGCCATCGCCACCCCCGGTTCTATTACTGCCCACATTGACCCTCTATCTGTGGCGCAGTAATTCTAATTCTCAGGTATCAGACTGTCCACTTAATTTTCTTTTGAATTGATTTTTTCCATGAACTTCTGACTATAGAATGGCTCAGAATTCAGTCTTATTGCAGCAACTATGGTGATTGTGTGGTGAGGTGTACTATATCTGAGAACTCGGTTACGGCTGTTACTTGGAAGGGTTGGTTGTAGGTTGAAGGTTTAGGGTACAGCTATGCGGGGGTTTGAAGAGAAGTCTGCCAGAAATGGACAAGTGGAGGCAGAGGTGGGAGTTGAATTGGTGTTTTTCATGGGTTTGAGCTGTTTGTATCTCGGAGGGTGCATTTCCTCCAATTATTCCTCCTCTAGTAGCTGCGAGTCTTCATATATAGGTGGCCATCAAAGCATGATAGAATTCAGTTTTGGTGTTCTGACAACGCCCTCTCATGTGCTCTGACAACATTAGGGTTCATGCGAGCAAAAGAGAACCGGGCCGCCATCGCTTTATTGTGGTCTTTGTTGCAGCCAGGTCTGGGATATTGTGTATGAAAACTGTACCAAGCTGGTGAGAATGTGAAATCTTAGGACATGCTGTTGAGGGCCAACGGTGGAGTGTCAGTTTTGGACTGGGACGGTCTGTGCGAGAATACAAGAGGCGTGTTTCTCGTACATGTCGTGTTTCCGAGCTTTGCAGCGTTTTTCTGTGAGCCTTTGGGATTAAATGAGTGCTCGGAAGCGGGCATCAGGAAGGAAATGGCCTTAAGAAACAGTAGAGGCCTAAAGAATCAGGTTTAGCATAAAAAGGCTTATGATGAAATTGTAAAGGAGTGTAGGGAGTGTGAAGAGGAAACGCTGGCGCGCAGAGGGGCACCTGATGGCAGATCCGCCTCAACCGCAAATAAATTTCGGGGCATATCATGCGAAATTGAAAGGGCAAGGCAAGAGATACGCAAACATCATTTCGAACCTGGTTAGGGAGGAAGGAGGAGGCAAAAGAGGGGAAGCATGCTGAGTGTGGTGCGGGTGCATCTTCCGACGGACATTCCAATTGTAGGGTGTGAGTTGTCGGCCTATGTGCTACTGCGTCGCGGTGACTCGAACCTTTCTCCCGATGATGTCACCGAGGCGTCGTCAACCGACAGTTGTTTTCTCCAGTGCCGCTGGTACTGAACTCACACCTGTACAAGTTTTGTTTTTAGATCAATAACAATCGAACACGAGCACCATTTGAGTAGCATCCAGATGGTTTTGAAGGTGGTTGTCTGTCTTGGTAAAAAAAATAAAATCACAATAATGGTTTTCTTATTCTAGTCTAAATCATAACAGCCCACATCTTCGAATGATGATGCTTTCTCAAGTAAACGATGTAGAGTTCTACGTCCATTGGAGGCGAATGGCAGGTCTGTAGTCAGCTGAAGTAATCACTGCGGTATATGTTCTGTGGTGAATGTGCCTTTTTTCATTGGGTTGAGCGTTAAATACTATTTCGCTCAGCAGTACGGCCTTCTTGACCTGTAATGGAAATGTTTTGTGGATGAAGTTGAAGTTGAAGTGACTGCAGGATATTATTTGTGCAACTGTGTAGTTTGTCGCGCGCTTCTTTCTTTGAAATTTTTGTTGAGTCTGCGCTGCTATTTTTCAAAAACTGAAGTATTAATCAGAACTACGAGAGAATAATTTGTTATCTTTGTGTTGAACAAACAGGTTTCGACTGCAGGGTGAGCAGAAAGTTTTAGTCTGCTGTATTCACCCATCTGAGCCTGCTACACTGCAGTGTGTGCAGTGCTTTAAAGCAAAACTTGCCCAGTCGCAGAGTTTGCATTGCACGCAGAAGTGTTTCATTGACTCATGGCGGCATCATGTTACCATGCACCAACAGGCCGCTGACAAGCGAGAAAACGGCCTTGAAGAAGGTGAATCCCCTTTTATGTTCGACTTGAATGCAGCGAAGGCTCTGCGATCACTTGATAGGAGTCTATCCAGTGCTGCGACACACACCGCCCACCACAGTAATGGATCCATATATTCCAGCCCCTTTCGGATGGAGTCTCACAACCAGAACCGAGAAGCCGGTGATATATGGTGTGAGGTTGGACAAGGGAGAACTTACACGCCCACAACACAGGATATAGTCACATACTGAAGATAGAATGTGCGGCAATCGATGGAAGTACCAGGCGACCAACGGCTGCTGCTCATCAGAGGAAAACATCCCGCGTGATTCCTGCACCATCGCCTACCCCTCGCCGGTTGCTGTCACTAAATTCATTGGAAGGAATGGTCACTGAGGAACGACAGTCGAGTTCGGGTACTTTCACTTTGTTATCGTACAATATTCTGTCAGATCTGTATGCCAACAGTGACCAATACAGCTACTGCCCCCCGTGGGCATTGGCGTGGACATACAGGAGACAGAACCTGCTACGAGAGATTGTAGCGTACCGAGCAGATATTCTGTGTCTTCAGGAGGTATGCATCAATCGTTATGGGGAGGTGGGCAACACACTTGTTTCGTTGCGATATAGTCTACGTAAGGTCTCATAGCTACTGTCCGAAGACAATCACCTCTTAACAGTACTATTGGCGAGTTAGCTGTCGTTCGAGCAGGCAATATACTTCAGCATCTCATTTGTGAAGTTTTTAGACGATTTTTGGATAATAGAATGGTATGAGTGGACTGGTGAGCTTCACCCCGCAGGTGCAAAGCGATCATTACGAAGAGTTTTTTGCGCCAGGGTTAGAAAAGCATGGTTACACGAGTATTTACAAGAAGAAGACTGGCGAGGTAATACTACTCTTTTTCTTCTTGTTTGGACTTGTGTCCTTTCAGCTTAACCACCGACGTTAGCATTAATTAGTATGAAGCCCTTCATTGGTTATGAACAAGCAGGGTTTCTCAGAGGATGTGACGTAGGAAGAATATTGCTGTAGACTAACCTGTTTTTGGTGATACTTTCAGGTTTATACAGGCTCTATTTATGTTATTGATGGTTGTGCAACCTTCTTCCGACGCGATCGCTTTTCCTTAGTGAAGAAATATGAGGTAAGGTGCTGAGGTTCTGATAGGGATTGCTTTTCAACTTGCACGATTGGTCTGCCCAAGCAGTTGTAAAGAGTTTCAGGACGAGGTATCAGTTGGAGTTTGCATTATTGTTGATGTGCCAGTATCTTCTTGTGTCTCTTTACATCATCTTGGTCCCGTCCAAGATGTTGGAATTTATATCGTGGCGGTTGAAATATTTATATTACTAGGGTTAACACGTAGTGTAATGGTTTAATATACTCGTGAAATGTTTGTATTGTTTTGTCTTAAGCATTTACTAATGTCTACTTATTTGTCAGTCACGTTATTGTTATCAAATTTTACAAAGGTTCAGTTCAATTGTGATGTTTGTGAAGTACTCTAATGTTTGTCTCCCTGTTGTGCAAGTGTGACATTAATTGTCTATTTTGCAGGTAGAGTTTAATAAAGCTGCGCAGTCTTTGTCAGAGGCTTTGATACCAACAACGAAGAAAGCGGCTTTGAGTCGGCTTTTGAAGGTCAGGCTAAGTTTCGAATGTATTGTTTAAATGATACTTGTACCGTATGTCATGGTGGATAACCTTCTGGTGTGGGTGCCCTTGTAAAGCCTTAGGAGTTTTGTGTGTTCTCAGATCTTGTCGCTCCCTAAATGGCTCCTTCTCAGGATATGCTTTTCTATATTTTATCCTTTGCAACCTAATGAAAAAGATTATGTCGAATGCAGACAATTTCTATCAAGATGATTGTTTTTAAAATATTTTTTCGTTTTATAAAGTAGTTTCCGGCTTATTTTATCGAATGAGGTGCCCGACGAGTTGAGCTTCTGCTCCACCTTGTACAGGATAATGTAGCTTTGATCGTGGTTCTGGAAGCTCGCGATACTGGAGGATTTATGGGTACTCAAGCAGTCCCTGGCAAGCGTGTCCAGCTTCTTTGTGTGGTGAGTGTTTATTTGTATCTTAGACTAAGTGCTTTGAAAGTGATGTAACGCGTGTATTGGTGGCGATCATTCTGCGCCGAATGATGAGCGCATGTTAAAGTAATGAGGCGCTTATTAAGATCCATATTGAAGAATATTTTCCTCGACCTCTGGCATCCATCACTTTTTCTATGTTGCTAATTGGCGTGCTCTGAACGTAGGCAGACACACATATTCATGCGAACCAGGAACTCAAGGATGTGAAGCTCTGGCAGGTGTGAAATCCCTTCTTTTTCTAGTTTGATTACGTGATTATGTGTTGAGACACAGGTTTTAGAATAATATGTTTGTTTAAACGGTAGATATTATTTTTAGATAGACACACTTATTATAGGGTCGATACTTTCACGTTGCGTTATCAGGGCTTTGATACGGTTGTCGTGTTTAGGTGCACACTTTGCTGAAGGGACTTGAGAAGATCACAGCTAGTGCAGACATTCCTATGTTGATGGCCGGTGATTTCAACTCTGTTCCTGGCAGGTAGCAGCTTCAAACTATTTTTACAGTTCTTCATGGTTGCAGTATTTACCCGTGAGAATGACTTATATTGATTTGACTCTTGATGTATTGGAATGCTGTTGCAGTGCACCTCACTGTCTGTTGTCAACAGGCCATGTTGATCCTTCCCATCCTGACCTGCAAGTTGATCCACTGAATATTTTGCGGCCTGCTAGCAAACTGTGTCATTCTCTACCACTGGTAGGTATCATCCCTTGGCAATGGTTTTACTCTTGTGAACCATAATTGTCACGAAGGTCCTATGAGTGTGCTTTAGCAAGTCTAGTAAGAGTGGATAAAGCTGTTCTGGTGTTTTGCAGCTTCATTGGCTGCTTAGATGTGGCAGTGAATTTCTATGGTATTGTGGAAATTGTACAGGTGAGTGCTTACGAATCTTTTGCGAGGATGAACGGAATCGATCCTACTGTAGAGAAGCAGAGGCGCCGGATGGATCTAACCACGAGCGAACCACAATTTACGAACTGTACTCGAGATTTCCTGGGCACTCTTGATTACATCTTTTATACTGGTGAGATAATCTTGTTTCTTTCACATACACGGTAGGAATTATCGTTGCGTTGACAAGAGCAAACACCATTTTTTGATTATCGAGGACATAATTACGACTTGTCTTATGCATAGATGATATTGTATAGCGGATGAACGCATCCATTCCTTTAACAGTCTGTGGAAGTCATGTCTTCAAGAAGAATTAGATCGCTATAATTTGACACTCTGGAAGTTTGTGCTTGACAGTGGATTCACTGACTGTGGAGTCACTTCTGGAGCTGCTTGATGAGGACACTCTTCGGAAGGATACTGCGTTGCCTTCTCCGGAATGGTCATCAGACCACATTGCCTTATTGGTTGAGTTCCGCTGCAAGCCTCGCATGCGTCGTTAGACCAGCCTGTGCAAGATTTGGGCACAATTCAACTCGTCGCAGTTCACACAATGTTTGAAATTGCTTGCGTAAGTGACTTGCAGGTTCTTCCACCATTTCCCATGCGTGGGATCCTCAGTCCTGTTGCAGAAACAAGGGACAGTGAATGTGTTTGTGTATTCTTTGTAACTTACATGCTCGCTTTGACAAAGAAAATGCGGTCCAAATTATATTAGACGTGCAGAAACAGTTGTTTCAGCCCCCAATCGAATAGTCTGCCTTTTTTTTTTATTCTTCTTTCTTTTTTGAGATTTGTAATTTTGGCGACGTTCGATTTTAAGATACGTGGACACTTCAGCAAACTGCAATACAAGAACTGCGGTTCACGTAAATTCAGCAGCACATCTGTACATTTTAAAACGCGAATGTGGATTTTCTCACTTGCCGCAATCTGATGGCTAGATGAGTTGTCTGCCTGCTCAAAAACAAAAGCCCGATTGCACCCACTCTATTCATGTGCCGGTTACATTCATGTGTAGATCTCAATTTGTCCTGTTTATCCCTCTGGGCAGTTGTGCACAATTGTTATCCGACATCACTCCCCGTCTCATTTGAAATCTGTGTTCATGGATCAGTCCTGTTACTTGAACTTCGGAAGAACGTAGAAAAATTCTCATTCTCTTCCCTCAGGTTCATTCGTACTTGCCGTCAGGGGTGGCCCTCGGAGACTTGGTCTCTAAGAGTACGTTTAAATTCATTGTCAACTACCAATCCCACTAGTGTCCCTCAGAATGCCCATTTTCTGCATAAAAAAGCGCGTTTGCCTTCTGAGACCGAAACTTTGTTACCCTCTTCAGTTGATGTATGATTTTTCAGTCATGCTCAACCGCAGAAAGAAATTATCCTCAAAGCATGTGACAGAACTTCGGCACCAACTGATGTTTCCTGTTTCTATTGTTTTTCAAGAAAAAAACAGAATCAAGAACAAATGAATAATAAAATCTGCTGGAGTGTTTGAAGAGCTCTCAATACTATTCTATCACCCCCTTGCAAAGAAAAATAAAGAGATAGTGCGGACAGTTCCAACCAACAACAGAGAGACAGTTTAGATTTCCAGACAAAATTGCGCACCAGAAGACTTCCAGAACATTGTAAACCACTGTTATCGAAAATGGGTCGTATAAATCGGAATAATTGACACATGCAAAATTTTCTGTTTTAATCATTTACATATTGGGGCATATACAAATAACACTAAAAAAACTTATCGCAGCTTCATAGCATTTGTTGCTTCATTCCCAACATTGTTAGCTTTTATCACGATTGATTCAATGAGAATGAAACATCAACAAACAAATCATTTGGAAAATACAATTTCATATTGATCTTATTTTGTGTACAAATTGACATCGGACAATTAAAACAACGCATATTCTGCCATACTCACTGTTACAATGCAATCTCATGAAGATAATAACGTGCTCCTCCCTTGAATTCCTCAAGACATTCCTTGAAACCCTCTTCTACACACATGCGGCTACTGCTTCAATAGCGAACACAACTGCCTGAAGAAAAAATCCCCCCATGAGGAAAAAAGCCGAGCTACTTCAGCTGTGAGTCAGCCGCAACATGAGAGAAATAACATGCCAACTAATCAAAAAATCGTTGAAAACATGTCGCCAACATCCTTTTGTTTACTAATAATCTATAACTGTTACTTCGAAAGTAGACGTAAACCGTGCCTGTGAATTTGTCGCAAGGTCTTAAAACACTATACACCAGCTTTTCATCCCCGAGTCTGAATTCAGATCTTTATGTACACTTCGTTGATTGTCTGAATAATCGTTTGCAGATAACGTACTGGAGAGACTGTTGCGCGAAACCAAGTTTGGGTTTCGAATGCGACAGAAGCCTCACTCGTCCCCGGCAGGCTTGCTGACCTTGGACATGTCATATCCAACATCTTGCAGGCCTTCCTGACCATCTCCCTTGTTGTCAAACTCTTCGAGAGAACTGTCGGCTGCCTGGTTGTCACCCTTCACTCCATAGCTGTTAGAGTCAGCATGCACAGCAGGAGGCGCAGAGTCCCCATTCAAATCACCCGTCGAGGTGCTCTCCTCTGCAACACCTCTGCTGCTGGACGACCATCTCCAGGAAACACTTCCAATCCTGGAGAGCACCTCCTTCTGCTTCTGCCACAAGAATTTCGTCGACGTCTGCCGCGAGTAGTACACGGACCGCATCAGCTGTTGTCCTCCAGACACGATGTTGAACAGCCTCTTGGTCGTAACTTGAGAAGCCACCTCGGTTATCGCCATGGCTAAATTCCTAAATCCTTCACAATATCCGCACAAAAACTCCAAAAACTCACCACAAACTCTGCAAAAAATTGCTGTAGAGACCGCCAAACCAAATCGTGCACAATGAACTTAGCCCTACGATCGACTTTTCAGCACAGCCACCGCTGAAGCCATGAACAACACAACCCCCAAATCATAACCGTGTAGGAGCGCAACCCCGAACAAATATCATCTTCCATGGGCACTCTCTCACTCACTCACTCCAGTCCTCCTCCGTCTGGATATAGACCCTGCCTGCCACATGGCATCCCACCCCTACGCCTTCCCTGCTCCCATCCACGTGGCCTACCAACCCACCTTGACTCGGTGGGCTTGGGGCAGTGCCGCGTGAGCTGGAACAGCTGACGTGGACGACAAGCCGACGGAACGAGATGGGGGGTTAAGTGAGCTTCATTAATTAGGACTTTTAATGTAGTTTAACTTTCTGCCTCTGAGGTTTTTATTTTTGTTTTTGTTTTTTTTGACACAAATAAAGAAGATCCTTTCTACAGGAAAAGATAAACATAGGTTACAAATGTACAAGCCAGGTCCGACCAGTACTGGACTGACTTACGTCCTATTATGTGACTTGACCCATTAGTCTAGGACTAAGCAGCATCTATTTGGGTGCGTCCGCATCCCATGTTGCAATGACCTCATTTACACACCATTGTAGCTGGAATTTCTCCAGTAGAGTCTCAGTCTTATCAGGTTCCTTCTTGATCTTGGCTTGAATCAAGGCCCATGCAATCCTTTCAGAATCAACCACATCTTATTGAAGATCTTTTCCTTTTGCCAATCTCTCCCATTAAAATCGGTGTCGTTGCGTTCCAACCAGAGGTTCTAGATAACTATCTCCCTCAGCAGTAACCATTGTCTACTTTTCTATATCGTGGGATCCTATGTGCAAATATCCCATGCTTCCACGAAATATTCAGAGATCGATTACTGTTATCTTATATACCACTGCCTAGTGGAGGTTGATCCCCCCTTCTCACCCGATTACAACTGCAGTTGCTACTGGTTCCGTTTCCTTGTATACCTCCCGCAATTGCCACATTAGATACAAAGAAGCACGGGGATCCATTGTTTCTAATAAATGTCTCTATGCTGGACCATGTGCAGCAGAAGCATCCTTCCACCCTCAGAAGCGTCGCTTGCAGGGACACTCGTACGCACTAGACCTCACATGCACTTCCAACTTGGGTTTATTACGAAACGACTGAATCGGTTTCACCTTAAAAGCTCCGTTTGCCTCGCTTCTGTTGGTGGCGCTGGGACTTTCCATCATAGTATTGAAATAATCGCACTTGGAGTAAATTGATCTCATTTGAAGGAGGCTTCAATCTGTTCTAGCGTCCGACCACGAGTTTCTGGTACATACAGAGCAACGAACACCATTGTGCCCACACACTCGGCAGCAAATATCCAGAACGATCCTGGGCATTCAAGGTATTCCAGGCATAAGTTCTATATTTTCGGCCATTTCACAAAGACAAGGAGAAAAAATCCATTCTAAAATTCATCTTTACGTTACTCTGAAAAGAGGTGTGATTTTCAGTATCCGGGAAAGTTTCTTGATACCGTTGGTACCTGTTGAGCTCCACAGAAGCATGGAGTTGAAAATCAGGGTGACGGCAGACGAGCAAAACCAGTTGACCAGAGTTGCCACGCTTCCAGCTGTTCCCTTCACGTGTGCAGGGAAAATCTGTACGTTCAACATTCACGAATGTTAAGAAACAAGGGACTGAAGACAGGAGAATTCCATGCCTTTGTAGGAAACAGTTTATAATTTCTAGGCATTTCTGAGACATCAAGACTCACCTCAGACATGATAATCCACGGAATAGCACCGACTCCCAAGGAAAATGCTGCAATATAAACCTTCGCACACAGCAAGCTTTAATAAATCAATTTGACAAACAAACTCAGAAGAATGGTTTTGAAACTTCTTCCAGTGGAACATCAACAAGCGGACCCGTGATCAAAGTCAACAGCTTATGTTACAAACCAAAAGTTATGTACTGGAGGAACAGCATGGATGTAGAACACTCACCAGAAGGCTAACAAGAGCCAGATAACCAATAAAGGTGGCCAATTCCAATGACATCTCCGGTTGCAAAGCCTTCAGCAGATGGTCACATCCATTTCAGAACACACAACCAATCTATGCGAGGTTTGAAAAGCACGGAAATAATGAAATATGAAACGATAAAAGACGACAAGGTCAATTCATCTACAAATCAAGGGAGAAGTTTCGGAAACATAATTCAGACCCGTAAATAGAAGGAGAAACCCACGAGAAAGCTGCTGAGAGCCATGCCTCCTGCAGAAACCTATGAACAAACGCACCCATTCAAGTTTCAGTGTTGAAAGTACAAAACCCTTCTCAAGTGGAGCTCTCAAGGTTTTGATATGCAGGGTAATCACGGTAATTTTTCATATTAGCGAATCATGTAGTGACCATCGGAAGCTGGAACTCTATTTTTACTCATGTCAGATTACCATGAGCAAAAGGCGCCGTCCTGCTTTGTCTATCAGTCCAGCTGCAGCAAGTGTCATGACAACCTGCAAAAAGAAGCAGAAAAGCAACATCAAACAACTAGCCTTTACCCATGTCCAGGATGACCACATTTTGTAGAATTAGAATGCATCCTACGAGCCAAAGCAGGATATCATCTAGAGGGGTTGTCATTGACCTGTAGAATACCCAGAGCAACAGTAGCTACACCTGGATTCTGGACACCTGTACCACATTGAAGCTATAGTCAGACTTTTGAACTTAAGGATATCGTATAGTGCAAATGTCAGAAATTATTTTTACTCAGTTTTGAAATACTAAACGGTTATTATCCTAAAGCATCAGGCTACAATGAAAAATTATATTCTAAGGTAAAAGCAGATGATACCATCACAAAAACTGAGCGATCAATGGAGATTCCTTTCTGCTTCCACTCCCAAATTTTCACACAAGAAATCACGATGAATCAATCTACGAAAATGTACACCAAGATCTCCAGGATTCAACATACCAGCTGTGGTAAAGATGAAGCTGGAGTACAACATGACCGCATTGATGCCAGAAAATTGTTGAAGCACCATTAAACCTACTCCAACCTTCAACCAAAAGATGTGTTGTTCAATACAAACTAATCGCGAGAATGTGAAAAGTTAAGAATCGCCGTAAGGACAGTGAACGATGCGGTCAGTGAATCGAAATCTAAAACTGATCGAAACACAGAACTTACAATAAGTGTCTGAATGAGTTTCCGCTGCTTCAGATCGCTCCACTTAACGCTGGGCAAAGCATTTGAGGCTTCCGTGGCCGCCTGCATACGCAAGAAAAAGCACATGCGATTATTTTAGTAAAATTTACAATGATATGAAAGCAGCATACATGGATGTTATTTGCAAAAACATACCTGAATGTCTTGAATTTCATCAGAAACGTTGAATTCTTTTCCTCGGAGCCATTGCAGACAAACTTGGAGCTCCTCTTTTCTGTCCGCTTTAGCCTGCCCATACAGATAGACTGCTTGAGTCGCACAATATTCTGACTTAGATTTTGTGTTCAGCAAACAAAATTCAGCTCAATATGCAAAAACAAAGAAACCAAAAAAAAACAAAATTTAACGATGTTCCAAATCCAGCATACAGATGAGAGTCATACGAGCCAGCGAGGACTTTCTGGGATAAATAGGAGTCCAACAACAAGTAAAACCCCAGGTATGCCACCTGTCCAAATCATCCAAAGCAAGGCTTAACCTATCAGCAACACATAACAAGTTTTTGACTGCTTCAGAAACTATAATCTACATTAATATTCGACCTCGAAAGAACTTTCAGATTTCATATCCAATATTTATTCACAGTACTTCAGTGAGACTGATTCCACAGGCACTTGCCCTCTGACAGGAAATAGGGTATAATTGGACGACATACCCAGTAATGCAAGGGTACGCCAGTGGAAGTACATGCCAACGATGTAGGAAAGGGTGACGCCGATTGTAATAGCAAGCTGGTCATTGTTTCAGCGGAACAAAAAGAGATAAGGATGCAATCAGACCCCCTTGCGACGGTGCGCGATTAATGCGGCAAGTCAAGTCTCAAGATATCACATAAGCCCAATCACCACGAAAGTTTATGACCGCTTGAAACAAAATAAATCTATCATGATAACATGGTTCAAGCACTCATTATCAATACTGTAAGCGAGCAGTTAATTTACGCTAGGGAGTAAAATTGAGAAGTGCAGGAAATCAGCACCTGGTTCATAGTTCCTAGAGTTCCCCTCAAATGTTTTGGTGAAATCTCTCCTATATACATCGGTACCTGAAAAGAGAAGTGACCATAACGGAACGAGAACATGAGTGCTTCGGAGTAAATTACCATGCACGTCCTGCTAAAGGTGAAGCTGGTGTATGTTTATTTGCAAAGCCAGTACCATCACTCAGGTTACAAAATTTAAAGAAAATTACGAGAAAAAAAACAGATGCTTGAGGTTAGTGGACATTACAGTAAAAGAGATAATGCCTCCTCCAAAGCCAACAAGGGTCCTTGCAATGATCAAAGGAGTTGCAGCCTGCAAAAAGATAAATTGTGGATGTCAAGGTCTATAGAGCGGCCTTTCAAGAGATATTAAGATTCTTGACAATGTTTACCACGTGTAATGCCCATGATGAATTGTAAATTTCAGAACTGCTACTCGCCTTGCACAACACAATGAGACTCCACCCTGCTAGCACGGGAATGACAGCCACTGACAATGCCTGTTGATTCAGCACAAGCACCAACGTTGTCAGTCAATCTCAAATATCATATGCGAGATGACATGACTTGCCAGCGACTCATTTTTATCGAAAAGCAAACAAACCTCCAACCAGGCAAACTACTGCAGCCAAGACTTACTGGTTTCCGCCCGAAGTAATCCGCCAATCGACCGCTCACAATTGCACCAAGCATACACCCCACACTTAGAATGGACCCGAACGTCGAGAACTGGGCAATTGTCAAATTCAGATCCCTGATGATTGCAGCTTGAGTTGGGGAAGTAAAACCGAGCTGTGAAATTTCGCAAGGCAACAGAAGTTTGACCAGTCAAGTCCCGATCAATTCAGGCATAAAGGGACACCCACGCATACAGACACAAAGTGTCTGACTTCCAAAAATTATTGGTCTACTGAACATAACTGGTGGGAAATTTCAGCCTTTTCACAGTTTCTGCGAAATCATGAAAGAGCTAACTTACCGCAAATCCCAGAGACAGGGGACCAAGTGCCACTATGAGAGTAGAACAAATAGCATGTGCAGGGTTCGGCAAGACTACGTCCTTCCTTGATCTCAAAAAATGTCTTCGGTCATGGGAATGCTTTGGTTTGCTTGATCCTTCACTCAACAGCGGTTTCTTCAGATCAATACTCCCGCCTCCATCCGCAAAATTGTTCTCGCCACTCTCCATCGAATACAATTTATCCTTCGCCATGGTTTCCACCTCCTCTGTTCGCCCCACATTCAGGCCACACAACATGATCAATCACCATAACTCTCAACAAGTGAGAGCGCTGGCATGCTCAGTCCACTCTCTCTACTTCTGTCAGAGCTTCTTCCAAGCATTGCAATGAAGAATGGCAATCTATTCTCAATAAAAGGAAAGACAGAGAATAGGACAGTTAAACAGCAAGGCTGGAAAAGGCGTTGCACATTGAGCTGCACAGAACTAAGAAACATCCTTCCACGCTGAAGCACTCAGCTACACAGCCACACCATTGACAAACGGAGCGACCAAGACCTTCGAAAAGCGAGAACCCACCTCGCAAAGTCCGTTGCCCGAACACCACAGCCCAAAACGCACTCATGCAAGAACTGATTAGCGGCCAGAAGGGAGGCCAGATGCAAGAGCCCGCGAAGCAACAGTCAAGAGGAATGCCGCACTAGTGAGTCCAGAGAAACGGCCTGAATGTGTCCAGGCACAGACGATCGACAATGACCAGTAGGACAACCTCAGTGCAGAGTGGCAAGCTGGCTGGAGGCAGTCCAAAGACGAAAGAGAATCAAAGACCCACGGGTGGTGCATGCTGCGTGACCAAAGAAGAAGAGCGGAGGAAGATACTTGGCTAAAGTCCAGGTGATGGGGGCGGAGACACCAAGAGGGACCGCAGCTGGGATTGAAGCAGCAGCGGAAGAAACGACAAAAATGGGAGCGGGGAAGGGGCACAAGACGGGAGGCGCAGAAAGGCCCGGCACCCACTGGCGACGCAGACCGGAGGAGCCCATCGCCACCCCCCCCTCGCCTAGGCTTGGCCGTCTCTGCTCTCTCTGCTCTGCTTCTGCTTGAGGGGGGGGGGCAAAGGAAGAAGCGCGCTTTGCAGCAGCGCATCCACCCCCCACTACTCCCCCCACCCAGGCTTGGCTAGGCTTGGCTTACTTGGCATCCTCCTCCAGCTCTGCATTCCCCTCCAACCCCGTCCAACTGTTCGGCTCTTCTTCTTCCGATCCCTCCCTTCCCTCTCTCCCTGCCTTCTTCATCCATGGCCGCTGTCTGACATGGCATTGCCAGCTCTCTCTCTCTCTCCCATCCATCCATCCATCCAGCCATGTGTCTGTGTGTGTCCCTTCCATCAGTTTACGGTGCCATTCTCTAGAAGCCTAAGCACCACAAATTCACTCCCTCTTTCCTTTCTGATATATATATATATATATATATATATATCAAATATTCAAACACTATACATAAGAGAGTGCCATGGTATGTTGAAAATTAAGTTAATATTTAATTAATGGAGTACTTGACACTAATTGAACTGGTGAAAAATATAGAATTTGTTTTGTGACTTTTAGTGATAAATTCATACTTTAAGATTTTATTTTTATTTTACCTTTTAGGTTGATTATTTAACTAGGTGAAAGAGTTTTTTTTTTTTTTTTTTTTTTTTTGTGATCTAAAGAGGAAAAAATTATCAATATTCTACATAAATCGTACATCAAATCAATGCTCTTTGTCTCAATGTAGTAGACATATATTTCATATTTTTAAAATTATAATAAGATGCGATCAAATAAAAAAGTATAATAATTACGTGATTAAAAATTTGAATAAGAGAAACATAATCAAGTGCTTCTGAGATTGTAATTTACTACAAATAAAAATATAAAAATAAATCAAAAGATGTAGATTAATAATATATGTATATATATTTATAGAACGAAAATCATTCCAATAATTTGAACGCATATGTATAGAAACAGAGTAGGTCTTGGAAAGATGCAATTCCAACATAGGCTTTACTTCTGCTGCTTCTGGTGCCAAGGACCAAGAAGATAATGGAAATGGCCTTAACGAGCACTAAGAGCTGCTTCGCTTCAGGACTGAGTACTAATTTGCAGTGCAATTCTCCATTTCTGCTCTTCCTCCGTTCTGATGCGAATAGAGCAACACTTCTTTCAGCTCTAGAAAACAGACTGCGAGTCCATGAATTGTTTTAAAAATCTGCTGGGAAGCCGAATAGGTTGTGCTGTTTGACTGACATTGCTGATCCTATCAGAGCCTAGTTTCCAACTCAGCTCCAATCTGCACTACAAGTTGAACTCTGCAGAAGGAAGACTATGCATGAGTAGGATGGACATCCTGCCCCTATCTCGCCCCCGAGTCAATCCACATGCCTTCTTTCTAGCGACTAGAAACCTTTGAATAGTCAAAAATGTTGTGTCATGATTATATATAAAGTGGAACAACTCCAGTTGAGTTGCATTGAAAATGCCGGCACTCACCTGGTTCAAGCCTAGCTCTCCTATAGACATCGAGATGCTGCCTTCCCACATCAAGTAAACTAACCTACATAGTGCAGAAAGACAATGCATCACCTGAATATAGAGCAATGCTTCTAGTTTACGTTCATTCCTCCTCTTCCGACCAATCAATCCTTGTTTTCTGAAGCAGATCAATATCTTTTAAAAAATTCTACAATGTCACCCTGTACATACAAAATGATCAAGCTTGGAGAAACAGGCATTCCACCCTGATCTTGTTCATTGTCATGGTGAATTTGCCCAGCTCAGAGTTTGTGGCCGTTCGCAGCGCCATCCTCAAGCTTGCTGGTCTTCATGGCCTCCATGGGGATGCCATTAGGATGCGCGAGAGTGTCGGGATGGGGGACGTAATTCTTCCAGAACCAGTGCCGAGTCCAGACGAGGTCCATCTCCTCGATGGGAATGCCCTTGGTCTCGGGGATGAAAAAATATGTGAACAGGAACATGACCACCACCCAAGCAGCGAAGAAGAGGAAGATGCCCCACTTGAATGTGCACAGCATTGACAGGAACACTTGGGCGATGAGGAAGGTGAAGACCATGTTCGTCGACACCGTGATTGCCTGTCCTGCGGATCGGGTCTCCAAGGGGAAGATCTCACTGGGAATCAACCATCCCAAGGGGCCCCAGGACCAAGCGAAGGAGGATACATACACACAGATCAACGCCACAGCAATCCATCCCAGGTAGGTTGGCATGTAATTGCCATCCAATCCTAACGCAAGAATGATCGCAATCGCCGTCTGTGCAAAACCACAAATAAAATTTCAGTTGCATATGGTTGCGAAAGGCATTAGATATGATGGAGCTCCTCTGCAGAAGTCTAGAAATCGAGGAGGTGTTACCATAGAGTAGAAAGGGTGATGTACCTGTGCGACGAACATTTGGATGCAGGCCTCGAGTAGCAACCAGCGCCGACCGATGCGATCTACAAGAGTGATGGCAACGCAAGTGGCTAGTACATTCACGGCACCGACGATGACAGCGGAGTAAAGAGAAGCGGAGCTTGCGAATCCCAAGGTTTGAAACAAAACAGGAGCGTAGAACATGATTGCATTGATTCCAGTGAACTGCTGGAAGAATTGGAGGATCATGGATATGACAAGCTGTGGACGATTGCGGCGTTTCAGAATGTTGCGGAAAGGATGTTTCACGGCGGCAGCTTCGTTACTGGCAATCAGAATGTCGTCGAACTCTTCTTCTACGTTTTCAATGCCTCGAATTTTGCGAAGAACCTGGCGGGCTCTTTCATGCTTGCCACGCTGCACGAGAGAGTTGGGAGTGTCGGGCAGAAGGATTCCTCCGAGGGTGATAAAGATGGCAGGCAGGCCGGCGATAGCGAGGGAGACACGCCATCCATTGCGGGCCATCTTTTCCGTGCCGTAGTTCACGAGATTTGCGAAGAGGATGCCGATGGTCACCGCCAACTGGAAAAGGATATTAAGCGCCCCTCGCCACTTTGAGGGCGCCATCTCCGAAAGGTACAACGGAACAGCCTGTGTTCAGACAAACGAAAAGCAGACAAATGATTTTAGAACGATCACGAGAATAACTTTTTTTAAAAAAGAATTTCAATTTTTTTCAAAAAGCGAAGCTGCTGGTTACGTTGGAGAAGGTCGAGGTCTATTACCTGGTTAGCAAATCCGACACCCCAGCCGAGCAGGACGCGCCCGATGATGAGCATGATGATTTCGGCGGCAGCGGCTGTGAAGATGACGCCCAGGCAAAAGGCAATACCGGCTATGAGCATGGTGGCCTTGCGACCGTAATGCATAGTGGTGTAAGACGAGAAGAAGGTCGATACGAGCGCAGCGATGTACAGCGACGACGTAAATGCTTGTAGCTTCTGGTCATCATACTTGCAGTATGCGCTCTCCGTTGCTGCCGCGGCCCTCTTCTTCTCAAGCACCGCCGGGAAAAACTTAGCCAGAAATTCATCCATGGACGTGACACCACCTGCCAAGAAAAACAGTGACTACCCACGTCAACGGACTCGACAGTTTACCCTCAAAGAAGTGAATTAACAGTAGACAACAGGTTCTCCGCAATCAGGACTGCTGGACCTGGATACCTGAAACCATCTCCGTCAGCTCAGAACAAATACAAGCTCCACTCAGGTAAACACTAACCAAGACTGTCATCATTGTAACTGATGGGCGTTGCATACAGCAGTAAAGCACTTGGCTACTGCAAATTCAAACAAGCTGCTCCAGGCCAATTCTGTTTGTCATCCAAGAGCTAAATTCTACAAATTCACGATTTCCAAGTGCATCTGGACTGATGAGAGAGCTGCTACGTAAGTGTTACCTGAAATTCCGACATCGTATCCGAACATAAGACCTCCTGATGCCGCCACTATACAGACCATGATCACGAAGAAAGTTGTGCGGCCTGGGTAGTGCTTGATATCCCCCGCCATCACAACTCCTCCCCCAGCCATCTTGGCTTCCCTTCAGATCTACCTCCTGCTTCGCAACCAATCTAACTGCCTTCTTCAGCTCTACGAAATTCTTCCGAGCAAATTCCGTCTTGAATAAAATCCTCCTCCACCGAAATTACAATGGTTACGATGCAGAAAAAGGCAAACGTGAATTCGCTGATCAAGCAACTTCTACGACGAAACATGCAGCGCTCTCCTTCTCTCCATAAAGGGATGATGAACAAGTGGGTAACAATTGAAGGATCAGTGTCCAAAACTCAAGGTGGCGGCGACGACTGCTGCTGCTAAGAGCTTTAATTTTTTGCGAACAGGATTCACAGCTGAAGTGAAGCAGGCTCCCCTCGCAACGGTGCTGCTGCTGCTGCAGGTTGGAAGAGGAGAGGGAGGAGTGAGGAGTGAGGACGATGGATGCAGTGAAGCGTTGAAAGGGCTACTGACAACATCTGCTGCAATCGCACAAGCGCTGGATGGCGAGAGTCCGACTGGGAGGATAGGTAATATAATCCGGGTGAAGCCTGCCATCCTCTTTATACCCTCCCCGTCCCACCCCCACCCCAGGAGCTTGCCTTGGAAAAAGAAAACTCTTCCTCTGATCTGAATGCCCACATGATCAGGCTCTGGCTCTGGGCTTCACCCCCCCCCCCCCAACCCCCCTCCTTTCATTGGATGTTGCTTCCCCTCTCCAAAGAATGGTCTGTTTTCCCCATATGAGCTTGCGTGTCATTTCACCATGGCCTTGTCCAGCAGTCCCAAAGTCAATGCATTTATTCTGCTTTGGAGTTGCATGATGGCATTCCTTTGGGTGCCCATGTTGCACATATGTACCCTGGTACATTCATTCCTCCAAAGTGAAGAATGGCATGTATATTTGGACTGAAGAGGAGGAGGAGCCTGCCTGCCTGCCTGCCTGTCTGCCTGTGCCCACACCCCCACTCTCTCTTTCATCCCCATCTTTCAACAACACACATCCTTTCAAGGTTGCCTTTGGCATTCTGGGGCTTGGTGGGCTGTGTCTATAAATTTGCATCATCACTGCCCCTCCCTGCTTGTAATTCATTTCAAGTTACAGAAGAATCTTGTGATCCTCTTCCTTTTCAACACATTTAGCTTCCAGAAAGGCTTTCAGTGGGCCCATCATTTTACAGCAGCCTGTCCCCATTCTTTCAAGTAGAGTCCAACATTTTCCTCCACTTGATTTGTATGTGTGTATTCTGACACATATGGGCTTTTGAAAGAATGAGAGAAAGCATTGGGGGAGGAAGGAGAGAGAAGATTTTGTTTTCATATAAGGTAATTGGGTAAGAAAGTAATAATTTCTGCAAACTCAGAAAATTTATCTAGAAATCAAGCATTCTTCATTTTGTAACCAACTACTTGTTGGAATTAGGTTGGTCTATAAGTTGGATTTGGGTTAACAATAATCTTCAGCTAAAACATTGATATAAATTATATTTTTGGGCAAAATTGTGTGAGAATACCTAAAATTCTTTTGATTTCTATTATCCTACATGAGGATATATATATTTTTTTTTTCATACACTTATGCAAGATATGCTAAAATACTTCAGGTATCAGAAATGGGTCAGCTACCTTAAAGGCTACAATAAGCTGTCTTAGGAACATACCCTGTGTATGTGAGTGAGTTGGTCTTGTAACCAACAGAAGGGGTCCCTATGGGTAGCAACAATGAAACTGTGAGATACTGATCATTGTACAGGCCTACAAATGAAGTATGCTTGTAGAGTCGCTTCCTCTCACGTTCTCAGAGGCATTAACCAATGCTTTAACAAGAAATATTGGACAGAGGTGGTGTGTGTCATACTCCTTGAACAAGTACACATTCCCCTTTGTTGAACTGACCCATTTTTTTTTATTCATTTTAAACTAAAATATCTTACACTTTTATGACTGTACAGAATGTGTTGCTGTTGGATTTCACTAGATGAGTCCCAATCTATCTATCTATCTATATGTCAATGTATTTACATGTAATGTAGATAATCGTGTGTGTGTTTGTTTATTTTAGATAGAATTTCTCATCAAAATGTATACTGAATTACTATTATAATTATTGTGGGAAAACATCCTATTGCTTATTTCCTCATTCCATTTTTAACCCTTTTCATGTGAGAATTGATTTTTAAAAGAACAGATTGCTGCTGTGAGAGAGTGGTAGCCTTAACCTGAAAGTGTGGCTGCTGATTGGAAGAGAGAGAGAGAGAGAGGGTGGAACATAATAGGAAGGTAAGGGTGGAGCATTGCTGCAATGGATACTAGCCCAGAATGTAAGGAGCCCTGATGCCAAGTAGAATGTGGTTGGAATCATAGCACCTTCCTTCCTTCCCACCCTCCTTCTTTTCTTCAGTCTCCTCTGATGTTGCTTAGATTCATTTAATAGTTACTATGTAGAGAGAATTAGCCATGTTGTAATTGGTGCCAGAATCAATTCATCAGGATCAGAATGACTCATGTTCCAAATAGCACAAAGATGTGCTCATCTCATTACCACCTCACATGACAAGAGAGACTCAAAGGTTGGTCAAAAAGTAATAATTTGGAAATCTTTCACACTCTTGGCAGCCTCTTTGATAAATCCCCCAACCACCAACAATGGTGATGTCAGGATCAGGTTGGGTTGTGTTTGGCAGAAGAATGCCCAACCCCTGCCCTATGAAACTTCAAAATACAACACACACTCTTCCTCTTATCTCTGCATCTTCTACTTCTTCTCCACTTTGGGATTAGAGGGGGTACCATGAGGTTGCTACTTAGAAAGTCCACTTACATGGAAATGTCACCTTCAGTGGTCATTATAATGCCAAAAGGTTACAAGCAGTGATGTCTGTGCTGGTCTACTCCCTCAATCTCCAGCCATTATTTGTGTGCATCAAGATTCCAATGTTGCATGCATGGTCGTTTTATTGCACCCCATTTGAAAAAAATGTAAAAAAATATTGTAGAAGGATAAATGAAACCACTCATGGTAGCTAAGATACTGATTGCAAACAAAACCCCTCACCAGTGTGGCCCATCATCATTATTGCTGTAGTTAATTGTTACTCAATTTTTAAGAGATCACAAGCAGAACCCTATCCAATACATTAATGATGTGGCAACTCACTGTCTATCTTTCCATTCCTATCCAGTCTGTAAATGCTGTGAGGTTTTGCCTTCTTTCCAAGAAGTGACAGGGCACACCATTGAACCCTCACTTCACAGCTGCTGCTAGCTACCATTTCTCCACAACACAGGTGCCCAAGGGCCAATGCTTGGTTTGAGGCAGATGAATGCACATTGCAACACAGGGCTTCACCACTTCTACAGCCCAGGTGTGATGTGGGCAAAGGGGGGCAGAAGCAGAGAGGTAAGTAAGCACTGGATGCTTGGAGTGGACAACCAAGGTGGCCTACTATATGTGAGGGCAGCTTCATCAGTCCATTGCTGCCCAGAGCTGGGAAATGGAGTAGGCAGAGAGAGGGAGATGGAGATGGCCCATTGCTGTGATGCACACTTACAGACAGACAGATAATGCGGGGCTGGGGGAGGGAGAGCCATTTTTTGAGCTCATCACAGCCTTCTTTCAGCCTCCAGATTTTGCAACTCTAGTGTTTGCATCTATTAGTGACACTTCCCCTGGGATGTAACCAGCCCCTCCAATTGGTCATCAGTATTTCCTCTGTCTTCAAGGCTACCCTAGTGGGCAATTCAGAACCCATGATTCTATTGTGTCTTTGAAATGTATGCTTCCCCAAGCTTTAAATAAAACCCAATTAACATTTGAATTTTCTCATGTGCTGCACAAACAATTCTATGCACCTGTTAAACATGATCCATTTGGAACCCTGAGAGAGAACAAGTTTCCATGCATGAGGGAGGGAAGCAACTTGTTGATGGGGTCAAATTTATCTCTCTAGCCCCAGCAGCCAACCATTCCACTGGGAAGAACCAGAGGTGACACCTGATGTGCACAATTCACTTGTGTGAGTGGTGGTGATGGTGGGTCCACCATTTGAGGGTGTCATGGGAAAGTTGTGATTGAAGTTGAAGTTTTGGCTTTCAAGGGAGCAAAGGTTTTTTTGTAAAATATATGCTACTATTATAGTTTGTTATTTATTATCAAGATCTGCATGTACCTCTCAGGATGCATTCTGGATGGGAGCAGTGTGAAACCTGCCAACACCACTTGGGTTTCAAACAAATTTGGCAGCCACCTTTTTGCCCCAGTATTGACAGCAGTGGTAGAGGTAAATACAGGAAAGAAACCAACACTTATCTCAGCCATTTCTGAGCATAACAGACCATTGTTGTGTCATGGAACCCATGACCTCCCTTATCCAATGCCCAAGGATAACCTTGAGCATTGGATAACATTCCCATCAGCATTTAGGATATTGATAAGATTATTATCATTGTAATTTTATTTTTAATAAATTAAGTGGGGATTTTATTATTCTTTAAAATCCAGTCTCAAATTTTGAGTACCAAAAAAAAACAAAAAAACAAAACAAAAAAGGGGGGGGAGGAAGGAAGGAAGGACATGGGAGTTATTTTTTATTTTCTTTTCTTTTTCTTTTCTTTCTTATGAGGGGAGTGTATCTGGTTGTTTTTTGAATACAGACTGTGGTCAAAATTTGCAAAACTATCTGTCTCTTGCATGCTGTAGGAATGAAAATGACAGGAATTTCTTTGTTCTTAAAAAGCTCTTTTTGTGCATCACATCTCTCTCTTTCTTTTATCATCTTCTTTAGTCCTTCTTCTCCTTTTATTTCTTTTCCTATCTTCTTTTACTCTTGAAGACACATCACACTTTTCTTTTTAAAATCTTCTTTCAACCAAACAAGGCTTTTCAGAGTGCATAGTCATGGTCAATATTGATGTGTATGAAAGAGGTTGAGAGTGTTGTTGACTGAAACTAAATCTATGAACATCTGTCACCCTATTCCTGTCTGCATGCCAACCATCCATCCCTCCCTCCCTTTCATTTTCCTTTCCATTTTCCTCATTTTTTGATTGGTATGAGAGTTTCTTCTTAAGTTCACATGTGCATATATCTCCCTTGTCCTGAGCTGCCCTGTTGGGCCCAATCACTGTGCAGTCTTGTCCCAAAGTCGGCCACCATTTCTGCCATTGTGCCACCCTCTCAAACAAGTGTAAACAGACACATAGATTTGAGGTTTGTCACTGCAAATAGCCACTACTTCACTGTGAGTAGGCTTCATTACCCTACCCACCTTTTCCACAGGACTTGCAGGTATCCTGCACACATCCATGATTGGTGGGCATTCCTGGAGTGGCCCATTCTTGGGGAGTGCTGCCATCTTCTACCCATTCATGAATTGCTCATCCCCCACCCCCCTTCATGTGTCATTCCTCAGCTTCATCCTTTACATTACCAAGATCCCTTTTGTGCTTCACTTGATGCTTTCATCTCTGTATATCTGCTTGTATGCTTTTGGTAATGTCTTCTACTACTCAACCACCAACTTGTGTCAATGCAAGAGCTTTAGCTCATACAGCCTGCAGCAAACTTCATCAAGCAAGCTTTGGTATTTTAGGAATGAAGCTTGAAGGACAGCAATTATAGGTGGATGGGAGATGAGCATTCAGGGGTTGGCAGAAGCAGGCAGCACTGCCCTGAGAGTAAACAAGTCCCTTGGGGGAATTCCATGAGCAGCCAGGTATTTCCAGGACACCCACAAGCACTAGCAAGGTGGTAAGGCCTGTCCACCTATGGGGTTACATAAGGTGGCAATTGTGGACAGTTAGGGCTGGGAGCACCTGATGTGTGGAATCCAGAATCCCTGTCCCACTGACTCTAACTGAAGGCACACATGTTGAAATTGGCCCACAAGAAAGAAAAAAGAACAAAGAACAAAGAACAAAGGTAAAAGAGACTCTGACTCCCTCCTCTGCCCCCCTCTAAAAAAAAGAAAAAGAAACAAAGTAAACTTGTTTGAACATTTCAAACTCAAATCCAAACATTATTAAGCATATGACAAAAAATGTATCACTTACTGAAGTGACATAGTGAGGGCAAGGAGTGTAGGCTGCATACCTTGATCTCACTCATTTTCTTTATCGATGATGAAAACAAAAAAAAAAAAAAAAAAAAAAAGAAGAAGAAGAAGAAGAAGAAGAAAAGACATCCCTCTGCAAAGGGGTCCTCCCCATTATGTTAAAAAAATATTTTAAACGTTTTCGAAACAAATCTCAGAAGAACACAAACTCAAAAAGCTGTCATGATGCAGTTTCCAGCTCCCTGTACACAATCACAATTACATCATTGTGTGCCCCTGCTCCCATGATACCCAATATCGTGATTCAGATTGATGAGCCTCATGTGAACTTTTTTGGGAATGTTGAAAAGATATTTAAATGTTCTTCTTGGGACATTATCACTATCATCAACACATTAACACACTTACAATTTTCACTACCTAGGAAGACCATTCATGAATAACCAACTTGCTGAGGATCTAAAACCAGACCTCCCCTGTTTTGAATAGCACCCTCTTCCTTAGCACTAGGAAGTTTAAGATATAGTCTTTGCGTGACTCAACAGCAAGCCTTCACTTTCAGGGTTTGAGGACCTCCCTTCTTGTGAGCCAACCAATATTCTAACCAAAAGAATTCAACATAGATGCATATTGTCAACTCCTGCTGCCACTACTCTACAAAAGTAGTGTGTACCAGCAGATGTGAGTAGGCAGGCAGTTGAGTGATGCTGTAATGCTGTACAAATTGAACAAAGACATTCACTCTGGAGAGTACAACCATAAAATGACGCAATGACTTGCCATCATTTGAATATTCTGGCCACAAACATTATACTATCATTCCTTGAAAAATATGAGACCAGGCTGATTGTATTCATTTACAATCTGAAATATACCATGAAATGCAGTCCCAATAGTAGATTGACTGCACGCCACTGTACACAATCAATCACTCGTGCATTTGCAAATGGTAACATGCCAGCTGTGGCCAGATCTTCAATCACACTCTGCAGGAATCCACTTGGGAATGTGGAACTTGAACTATCAGAGAAGGTCAAAAGGTGTTCAAGGTGTCAAAAGGGCACTTGCACCAACTATATTCAAAAGCAGCTTATCTCACTGCGAGCCGTAAACATTTTCACATCAGTTTCCGAGGAAGATATCAACATGGACTAAGCTAGCCACCTGTTGCCTACAGACAATCATTTCTCAGTGCAGCTCCGTTTTGCAATACACTGGAGACTCCAGAAAACCTGTCTTTGAGCGAAGAAAGATAATTGCTACAGAAAACCTGAGGGTACGAAGTAACTGTCTGGGGCTTGATGTAAACAAACATGCAAGTTATGCTGTTCGCCAAAGGTGGTGAGATGAAGAATAGTCCCCATTGAAAAATGGTACCGCAATCCATTGCTGTGGAAAAAAGAAGACGTGTTACATGGGGATTCATCGTGGAAAGTCACCAAAAGACAAGAGGTCAAGACAAATCCTAGACGTTCCCAAGTTGGATACACTCTCTCCAAATAATACTCAATCGAAGCCGACGCCAAACGCAAATAAACTCATGCACAACGCATGCGAAGGAACGATGGGAGACACATCTTCGACTACTTCTAACATCTTGAGCATTCAAAACACCTCATTACCAGTGGCTGCCGGATCCAGTATAAAATATTGAGAGGTCAGTGACTCAGATAAATATAGCAGAAAACGCAGCGATAAAACCACAAACTCATCCACCAACACAGCCAGAAGTAGAGGTGCTCATTCCTACAAATTAGAAGAGTCAACCGGAACGCAAAACAACTCCTAAATGTACAATCACCGTGATAGGGTCATTTCCCTCAAAGGATGGATATGCTCACATGAACAAAATTTCATAAGTAGGAAAATTGTCACAAGTCTCTTCTGCTTCTCATCCCACACGTATTAATTGCAGCAGGGCCCAAATAGCACGATTGCTAGCGACTACAAACTCGAAATGTGTCCATCGACATGAGCGTCCTGTCACAAGGTAAAAATATTGGCAGGTTTCAACAATACTGACAACTAAACGAAACCCACTCAAAGAAAAGCAAATCTCATGATGTGAGGATAAAGAAAACCATAAAAATCTCACAAGCATTGGGTTACAGGACGACTGATATAGAGAACTACCGATAGATATCCGGGCTTTAGACCGTGACATACTTTCCTTGACGGTAAAGAGGCGTTTGTGAGGAAAGAAGCTGAAAATCGTAGAGAAACCCTAATTGAAGTTGACTGCGAAGAGGAGGGACTACACCGCTTTGGAGAAGCAATACTCGTCAACAAGACGCATACTGAAAAATTAAATAGATGATGAGACAACTAGAAGCAGCTAATTGCAATAAAATATAACAAGGACGCTGCACCCATGACGTCTGCACCCTAGAAATCACCAAAGCACCGCTCACGGAGCAGACGTCGTAGCAACGAAAACGGCCTAAATCACGATAAAGTTCAAGAACCTTAATAACAAATAACGTCCAATTCATGGATAAAAATTTGCACAAAGAATATCAAGTCTAGTTCTATACAGTTTTCACGTCGCGTAGACGTGGAGACCCATACCAGGTTTTCAGTTGACCTAAGCTTTTTCCCTCCTAAGCTTTCCGAGCTCCCGACGCACAATGCAGCTCCTCTTGACTCGCGCCACCATAACTACAAAACGGTCGAAATCGTTCAAACTTGCTCTATTAGTGCGCACAGCGAGCTTCTTGCCCCAGGCGCAGTTGGCCCACCTCTGCTCCACCTCGGCATCATCATACGCCTTCTTGAGCACCTTCTTCGGGGGAGTCCTCGGTAGCTCGGGGATGGTAATGTCCGTAAGCGAGAGACGCTTGAAGTTAATCTGGGTCCGGACCATGTCGGGAGCGTCGACAAGCGCCCGGTTCTGGTCGATCACGTCAACGATCACGACGAGCTTACCATAATGGGGGCCATAGTTAATGAGGGCGACGCGCCCGATCTCCACAAATCTGCGGAATACCATGGCTGCCGGCTTCGCGAGACACGGGGCTTGAAATACGTGGTCACGACGGCTATGTCGACGGCCTTGCTGCAAAACAGAGGGAGAGAGTGACCCGCAGCAAGGCCCACTCCTTTGAGTTTAGGGTAGGATGGTCTGCGTCCTTGCTCCCCCCCCCCCCCTCCTTTCTAGTCCTAATTGCTCGTTCTCACATCCCGTTCCCCAGGTTCGCTCTAGTATGTGCAACGCAACTTCACAATGGTGTGACCACCCAATGGATAGATGGATGGATGGGTAGATGGATGGATAGATGGATGGGTAGATGGATGGATAGATGGATGGATAGATGGATGGGTAGATGGATGGATAGATGGATGGGTCGATGGATGGATAGATGGATGGGTAGATGGATGGATAGATGGATGGGTCGATGGATGGGTAGATGGATGGATAGATGGATGGGTAGATGGATGTATAGATGGATGGGTAGATGGATGGATAGATGGATGGGTAGATGGATGGATAGATGGATGGATAGATGGATGGGTAGATGGATGGGTAGATGGATGGGTAGATGGATGGATAGATGGATGGGTAGATGGATGGATAGATGGATGGGTCGATGGATGGATAGATGGATGGGTAGATGGATGGGTAGATGGATGGATAGATGGATGGATAGATGGATGGATAGATGGATGGGTAGATGGATGGATAGATGGATGGGTAGATGGATGGGTAGATGGATGGGTAGATGGATGGATAGATGGATGGGTAGATGGATGGATAGATGGATGGGTCGATGGATGGATAGATGGATGGGTAGATGGATGGATAGATGGATGGGTAGATGGATGGATAGATGGATGGGTAGATGGATGGATAGATGGATGGGTAGATGGATGGGTAGATGGATGGATAGATGGATGGGTAGATGGATGGATAGATGGATGGGTAGATGGATGGGTAGATGGATGGGTAGATGGATGGGTAGATGGATGGATAGATGGACGGGTAGATGGATGGATAGATGGATGGGTAGATGGATGGGTAGATGGATGGGTAGATGGATGGATGTGCGGAATTGTGGATGACATATGTCATTACGGCACTGCAACCTCGCATTGAACGTTCATCCTACTTGGTCGCATTTTTATCGCCTCTCCGTCCATCCCCCGTGGACTTATAAGGACTGCTGCTATTGTTCAAGAGTATGGTGCTCAACCATACAAATCTCATTCACTTTATTTGCAGTTTTGTTTTCAGTAGCTACACATACATGTTTATTTCATATTTTATGACTAACACTTTAAAGCATATGAGAGGTTACAACATATGCCAAACCCCTTATATATTTTCTTTTAAACATATAGTAGTATTAATGTTCTGAAAGGGATGAGTTCAGAGTAACTAAATTATACATTGAGGAATATTTAAATATTGAACTTGAAAAATCTAAAGTTTGATTTTATTTCTTGTTTCTTTTCCAAATTATTTTATTCATTTACAAATCAATTTCAAGCTCTCTCTCTCTCTATACATAAATGACCTATCCAATCTATTATATATCAAAATATTATATTATTTCAACTTATTATGAATTTCTAAAAAAAATTTATAAAAAAATCCAATAATTATTAAACACATATACTTTAAAAAGTTATGTTCTAAAATATTGTAAAATTCTATATAATTACAAAGTTGTCACATGATTTGGCATTGGATGTCAAATCTTGTTGGATGTATGAAATTTAGTTTGGTTTAGTGGTTTTTCACCTATTTAGCTTTTTCATTAGTTGAATTTGTTAATATCAACAAGGATTTGAATATTTAGGTGGAAAAACTCCTTTGATTTGACATTCTTGTCAAAGCAAGACTTGTGAGTGATTTTGAAAAAGAGAAAGCTTGTGTTGTGAGGATTTGATTGATTGTGGTGATTTAGCCATTTTGATAAAACTTTAGGATTTTCTCTACTTACACTTGTATTCTAATATTTCTCTTTTGTGATATCAGAGATAACTTCACTTACTTATGTATAGATTCATTATCATCTTTTGACAAGATTATATTTTTTTTCTTCAATTTGTAGTGTAACACATTGAAATGGAATAGATTTAAGTTAAAAATTAAAAGTTAAAAGTTAAATGTAAAAATAAAAACATCTTATTTTTTATTATATTTAGTAGTATTTGCTAGAATATTATTTTATTTTTGGATTATTATTGTATAATTGGGTGTTATATATCATGTTGTTGTATTATAGTGTTGGGCATTAGAATACAAAGTGTGAGAGTAGTATGAGGTAATGTGTAGTACAAGGTTACAATATACTATTCCAATGCAAGGTGGTTGTGAGGTAAATCATAAGAGTCTATAGGCATAGTAGGATTGTTGTGCAAAGTGTTGGAGTAGTGCAAAACATTGTTACAATTGAAGCACCAAGGTTGCAGTGCAAGGCATAGAACATTTTGTTATAGATTGTAGTATAGTACAATATTTTTACTTGTTAACATTGCAATATAGGTTACAATATTTTTTTCTCATTGATAGTGCAATAAGATTGCAATATTTTCCTTTTGTTATAAGGTTATTGTCAAATTAGGCAATTAACAATTTGAGGTTGCTTCTATATTAGTAGGAAGTATTTTCATGTCATTGTAGGTAAAATTGATCTAATTATATTTTGCATTGGCTACACAAGTGCAACAACTTGTGGCAATCATTAATGGTTGATAATGACACATTGTGATGCTTCTTTGCAATGCTTTGGAATAAGCTACAATGTTATATAGTAACACAATGTCGTATTACGTGAAGTTTGGCTTAAGAATGCACTAGGTATCTGATGTGGAAGATAAAAGAAAAATTGCAACAACAAATCCTAACAACTCTAATAGATTCTTAAACAAATTATAATTAAAAATTACCAAATATAATAAAAAATTGATCAAATTCAATCAAAATTTCAAAGGAATTACATAAGAATACAAAGTATTTCTAAAGATCTTTTAAAGAAATCATAAAGAAATAACATAGAAATTTAAAAATATACTAAAATAGAAATTTTAATAAAATATCAAAATAGAAACTTTAATTAAATTTTAGTCAAAACCTAATCAAATTCTAATCAAATCTTAAATAAACCCTAGTCAAAACCTAACAAATCCTTATCAAATCCTAATCAAATCTTAAACAAAACTTAACCAAATCTTAAATAAATCCTAGTCAAATCCTAACCAGATCCTAATCAAATCCTAAAATAATCTTAACTAAATTTTAAATAAATCCTAGTCAAACCCTAAAAAATCCTAACAAAATTCTAATCAAATTCTAAACAAATCCTAACCAAATCCTAACCAAATCCTAAATAAATCCTAGTCAAATCTTAAATAAATCCTAACCAAATCTTAACCAAATCTTAATCAAATTCTAAAAAAATCTAAACAAACCTTAACCAAATCCTAATCAAATCCTAAACATATCCTATCCAAACCCTAAATTACGCCAAGTAATTTTTACAGTAATTCTAAACCTCAATAATTAATGAATGAACCATTGATTTTAACTCAAATTTTAAATTATCTCTTAAAAATTAAGTTGATAATAAGAACAAAAAATTTAAAGAAGTTCAAACTCACCAAAAAGAAGATCGACCCAATATTTGCTCGGATGTTGGCCAGCCTCCTTCTCTAATCCAAATATTGAATTTCCAGTACTAATATCTCTTTATTGAACCATTCAATTGATCTCAAATTTTTCACATATGTATGAAAATAAGTCTACTACTCACACACATAAATTTTACTCCAATCCAACTGATAGATTACAAGAAATCTTAGAAACCCTCACTAAACCTAAAATTCTACTTTTTGAGATCCCAACCCACTTAAACCTCAATAATCCTTGATCCAACCTATCAATCAAGCTCAAACTCATAGCATATATTGAACACATATAAATCCACAAACCTTCAAATTTTTACTTGTGGATCTACTACCAAACTTACAAAATTCTCCAAAAAAATATCTCCATTTTTAATTTACAAATCCAGAGTCACCCAAAACAAACTCTGATGTTGCAAAGCCCTTACAAAGTCAATGCAAATCTAAATCACTCCAAAACAATGTTTATTGAAACCTTATCAAGTTTGCCTTCTAATTATACTCTCCAATCTGCCAAAGAACCCCAAAATCATCGTTGGAGCTTGATTTTGTCCATCAGGGTCTGATTTCGATCCTAGTTCATAGCTAGTCTCTCTGGGTATCAATATCTAGTTCTTTTAGATAATTTTTGCTGAAAACTACTTTGAACTTCTTTCCAAAGGTGCTTACATATACATATATATATATATATATATATATATATTCCAATCTACCTTATTTTGCTCTATTTGTGGTCCTACAAAGTGAGTAGAAGCCTATTTTGCAAAAAGGCAATATTAGCACCTTTAATTTTCCTACCCCTTGACTATTATCTATTTTTTCAAGATAACTTGTTACAATATATTTGAAATAAGATCTTCAAAAATATGATATTTTCTTCACCCTTTCACCTATTAGCCATTTTACATCACAACATTGCAGCATAGGTCACAATATTTTTTTTCATTGATATTGCAATAGGATTGCAATCTTTTTCTTTTGTTACAAGGTTATTATCAAAGTATGTAATTTACAAATTGAAGTTGCTTCTATGTCATCAAGAAATATTTTCATGTCATTGTAGGTAAAATTGATCCAATTGTATTTTGCATTGGCTACACAAGAACAACAACTTGCAGCGATTATTCATAATTGACAATGATACATTACGATGCTTCTTTGCAATGCTTTGGAATAAGCTACAATGTTGTATGGTAACACAATAATATAGTGAAACATAAAAAGATGGATTTTATAATAGAATAGCCTAGTAAAAAGATACAGTAGTAAAATACAAATAAATGATAGAAAGGTAGTAAAAAATTTTAGTATAAATGCTGCATTTCTATAGAAAATATATATATATATATATATATATTTATTTTATAAGGCCATAAATTAGACAAAATAAATTAGATTAAAAAATTTAATTATATATACATCTTTAAGAAGGAATTAAGAATAGATTTTAACAAAATTTACCTTAAAATATCAAGAATTGATACTCAAAGAAAACCAATTATAAATAAGGATTGAAATAAGATCCCAAGGTACAAAACCATGCACCTATTGTAATTTTAAGATTCTTTTGCTAATCAAAGAAGACAATTAGGGAGAAATATTTTAAAAATTTATTTAGAAATTAATTTTAAGTAATTTAAATATATATTAAGTTTATAAGGGCTTTTCAAAGTAAAAGATGTACTTAGTGGTTTTAGATTTTGAAAAATAAAAAGAATTTTATAAATTTTAAGATTATATGAAAATCATAAAAAAATTATGAGTGAAATTTTATAAGTTTATAGATGTAACAATCTTAAATATATTTCATGAATTTGATATCAATTGAACAGTTAGATTGAATGATATGAAAGTTTTATCAAGTTAGGATCTCAAATATTTGAAATTTAGAATCAATGAAAAGCTATGCAATCCTAAAAAAATACCATTTTGATTGAAAAAACATTTTAATGAAAAAAACTTGGACTTGATTATCTACAAATTAGCCAATTTATTAAGCAATTGAATGGTTCTACAAAAAAAAATTGTTGTTGAAAGACCATCATCTTGATTGAAGAAGGAGAATGGTCAATATTTAAGAATTTTAAGAGCTTTTGATTTCAACTGGTTTGTTCAATTTTTTTCAAACATTATGTAATTATTATTTATTTGTGAATTAAAATATAGATAAAATTTTAATTAAGATCAAAAATTAAATTAATAGTTGATAATATTTTAAAATAAATATACGAATTGATTATGATTTATTTAAGATTTATTTAAGACTAATTAGAATTTTATTAAGATTTCATTAGGATTAATTTAGGATATTGATTAGGATTTGGTCAAGTTTTTATTTAGTTTTATTTAAGACTACATTAAGATTTAGTTAGGATTTATTTAAGATTTTAATTTTTAATATTTAAAAAAGATGATTAATTATTTTTTTACGGTTTTTAATTTAATATTTTTGAATAATTTTTTTTTCCTTAAGATAAATTTATAACTTCTTTATTTTTTTAAGTAATTTTTTGAAAACTTCTTTTAAATTAGTTAAAGTTTGATTAAATTTGTTAAAGTTTAATTAGAATTTGTGATCCTATTAGACTAATTAGGATCTTGTTATTATATTTTTTTATTTATATCCCATAGATAGGTACCTAATGTATTTTCAAGCTAAAATTTGTATTATACAATAATGGAAATAGAACTTATAATCAAGGAGAAACATCACTGTTACATGAACATATAACAATCTTAAGAATTATGTAATAAATGGCTAACATTTGATCATAGAGTGACATGGTGATAGTAGCTAGTTCAATCATATATAATAATATGCAATATTAGGACTTTAAAAAAATAAAATAAAATAAAATAGTCCAAAACTTTTAAGTATCAAGTTTGGAAGTTCACTCTAAGAGCATATAAAGTCCAAGTTTTATATAAAAGATTTCAAAGGAAGTTAATGACATTTTTGGTTTATAAAGTAGGGACCATTTAGAGCATTAATGTGACATTTATTCAATTCTATTTGATTTCTAAGTAAATTTTTGATTTTTTTTTACTTTTTTTCTTTAATTTGTCACATTTTTATTTTTTTACTTTTTTATTATTGTTACAAGTTTTGTAATTATAACCATTAACTGCAAGAAGATGCTCATTATTTGATTCACTTGTGATTTTTTTGGTATTATTAGAAATTAAGATTCAATATAGATTTTTAGATTTTATCTTTATTACTTTTTTTAATTGTGGATATTATTTTCAAGGATTTTCTAATAATGCTCTATTTTGCATTATACTAGTTAATATTAATAGATGTATTATAGAGATAAAGTTAAGTTTTTGGCCATTTAGATTTTTATATTTTATAATTTGTTGGACATGTAGTGATTTGGATGTGATTATTAGTGAATTGTAAAGCTTGGTAGTGATTACATGCATATATATTCTTTAGATCTTTAAATAGTTGCAAGTATCCAAGTATTCCATTTTATGGTATATACTAAGAGTTGATTTTATTAATCTTCTTTGTGAAACTCCTAGATAATGACCACATCTAAGACTTTGAGCCAATAATGAATACTAACAAGGCTTTTTAGTCAAATTTGGTGTTAGATACCTATAGGAGGCTTTCGATCTTGGATGTAAAAATATTTTACAAGATAAAAGATGATTAGAGATCAATTTTCAAAATAAGTCAAGGATATTTTTTACTTAATTAAAAGTTGAGGTTCTAAATATGGATAAAAAAATTATATATATATATATATATATATAAAAAAAACCAAAGATTTCTTACTTTCAATAATTGGTATGCCTTTGAATTACTACGACAATATTTGGAAAATGAGGCATTTCAAAGTCAAAGAAGATAGAATAAAGAATGTTCATTTGAATTTCAAGAAGTAGAGCATTATTGCAAGAATAAATTTTATTTTATCCCTCAGAAAAGGTGTTATTTCAAATACAATACCTATGGTGAAAGGAAAAGACCTATTTAAAACAAAGTTGGAACATCTTGGGAAGAAATCATATAAAAAAAAAAAGTAGATATGACCTTAGACAACATTCTATGTACTTTATTAGAAATAACTCAAGTAATAAATATAACTTTATCTACAATGAAAGAACTACTATAATTCGAGATTCTCTAAATATTTTTTAAACACTTGGAAAATAAGTATGGAGGTTTTAGATATGATCAAATGCAACACATTCAAGACTTTTAAAGTAAATATATATATATATATATATATATATATATATATATTCTACATACCATGTATATTTGTTTGATTTAATTTGCAATGGAATTAGAAGGTGTTTTTGCTGAGATCTAGCTTCTCAAAATTTTCTTATGTAAGATTAATAAGCAACTTTTGGATTTAACTACATAAAGAATTATCTTTAACTAAAATAGCAAGGTAATAATAGCTTAAGCATTTATTGAAGTTGAGAAATGTCATAAGGCCCTTTAATAATATAATACTACTAATATGATTGTTTAGATGACACATATGTTTAGGTCCAAAAAAATTACAACTACCACAAGTAACTTAGTAGAAAATCAATATAAAAGAATTATTCATTATCAGAGAGTGTAGTGAATTTGGTCACACTAAAAATAATTTTAATTATCCTAAAAAGGAGAAAAAGACTCAACATATAAGAAAACTTGAGCAAAATATAAAAATGACTAAGGTTAGAGAAAAATATAAAAAAATTTAATTAAAATATACTTATTTTAGTAAACTCAATTACAATGAGGATATTTGATTTATCTTATATTCAAGTAAGCAGCTTACTTTGGATAAAAAAATAATTTTGAAGATAAAATTATTATATTAAAAAAAAGATTCAATAGTATGTCTTTATTAGACCAAATGATTGAATTTCACATAAATTCTAAAGCTAGAGAAAATTCTTCTACTTTGGATAATTGTATATTTAATACATTAGAATAAATGGTAGTTGTAGTTGCTACTTATGCCTAAAAAATAGATAAGAATATAGCACCTACCACAAGTGAAGTATCAAAAATCTTGCAAGATGGTCAAAGAAATTATAAAAATTTAATACTTATGTTTGATTGTTATTATTATTTGCTCTTGCATATGTTAATTTTTCAACAAGATCTTTTATTTCAACTTCAACACAAGATGGAGACACTAGTTTCAAAGACTTGGTATATACTTTAACTTATAAAGTATTAAATATACCTATATTCTCCAAAATTGATTTATTAATGCTAAAATTTAAAAAAGCAATGATTTTCCAGTTAGATGATAAAATATTAGAAGGCAAGGTACGTATGTCATCTTTATATATAACTAAAGTAATTACAAAGCCTTTAACAGAGGATGATTTGGTTAAGTTGCAAATAAAGCTTGCAAGTAAAACCATAGTTATATTTAATAAAGGTCATTTAAAAGAAATAAATATAAGTCTTTTATTTGAGATACCATTGGCTATATGCATAATATATTTGTTAGATGTTTCAACTAGATCTACTTAAAAATGTTGAAATTTGTACCTAAGAGTGATATGGTTGATTAATGACAATAATATGTTTGTTATTAGTTGTACTAGTAGCAGTACCATTCATATTATACTTTTACATATTATGATGGATTTTAGTATTTAATCACTTATGATTAACAAGTAACTTGCTTAAAAATTAAGTCTTATTATTATAGGCATAGAACCTTATTTTTTTTTTTTTATCATTGTCACTTTAATAGGAGGTACAAAACAAGTTATTGGCTATATCAAGGAGCCATTGGTATTGATTTTTTGCATCAGACTTGAACCACTTTACTCATGCTTGTTTCTAAAGTGTAAAATAACTAATACTATTAACTATAATATTTTAATTAGTAAACAAGCACTTTATCTATTTGGTTATAATCTAGTTAATTAAACTAAGGAAGTATGGATTATATTAGGGTAGTGTATTGATATTGAAAAGAAAAAATTTATTTTCTATCACATTTGCAACAACTACCATGATTATGTTGGAAAAAATCCTATTTGATTATAATGCATTAGCATTAGATTTGCCTTGTAGATCAATTCTATTAGAAGAGACATTAGTATTTATATCTAATTTTGCAAAACTATGTAATCAACTATCTTTAGAGGTTTGTATAAGATACTAAAAAGATTCATCTCTTCAATTGAAAATATGTGCAAAACTTTCTTATCAATGCCAATTATTTTATCTTCATTAGATATTTTAAAGATATCTAACCATTATTTATTATTTCTCTTTATTGAACCTATTTATTAGCATCCATCAAATGAGAGTATACTCTTATGAAGTTCTTTGCAAATATTGACACAAATTTAATAATATTATTATAAATTAGGCTTTTTATTAGGAAATATATTTATATAGATATCATAATTGCACCTAATCAAGTAGCTTGATATCATATTTAAATGTGGTTAATTTTATATTCTAAAAAATTATAACCTTCTGCCATTCTTGGTTATTTTAATCAATTCATTTGAAAACTCATTCTTATTAATGATGAAGATTTAAAGAAGTTAAGTTATATTGATTTATTAATTGTTGGATGATTTTATAAATATCATTCATATATTGTAGCAAGCTCAGGTTTAGATGATCTTTAGCCCAATTTATTTATAGGTTTGATGCAATTTATACAATGGTGGTTTAAGCATCAATCTACACCACCTGGATACATTTTTAAGAATGTATTTCTATTAGATGACACATGAATACATATTTTAGAGTTTGGTCAATATATTCATTAATTCTTTGGTCTTCTAAACTTTGTGGATGTTGTAGCTTTAGGCTCTTATATTCATTGGTCTTCATGGATTTGGAGCAACTTTGCCTTTTTTCACTTACTTACAACAATATTTTTTAAAGCCAAACAAGCTCTTAGGCACAAGGTTGATGATATCTTAGATATTAATCAAGTTTTTTAAATATATATATATATATATATATATATATATATATATTTACTAAGATTAACAAACTTCTTCTAGTCTTAGTCAATAAGATAGAAGCACCTTATCGAACATTTCCTATATTTATAATCTTTTTAAGATCATCTGTATTTTGAACTTATAAATTTTGCATAATATGAGATGGTAATTTTCAAACTCATAAAGAAACTAATACAAATGAAAGATAGTAGGTCATGAGTTTTTTGACTAGCATCAAAGGTGTTTCTCATATAATTGAGGACCAATGGTATTTTTTTTCTAAGCTAAGCTATAGATCTCAATACTTTGGTGTAGCTTTTTGGCATATGCCTTCTTATTCAAAAATATTTTGATGTCAATTTGAGGTTAGAAAGCAATTGTCATGGAGCAAAGGATTCTAAATTCACTAAGTTTAAAAGCCATGCCAACATATAATGGTACGCAATTAGTAAAAAAATACCATAGATTTTAATGATTAGTTATGGGGATTAAGGCCACATCTCATTAGTCCCAAAGTACAAAAGATACAAGCTTTTAATTTTCTTGTATTGCAATTATTTTGCCTTTAGTCTTTAAGATCTTAAAGACTATAGAGACAAAGATATTCATATTTAGTTGGAAGATGATCACTCAATCTTTCAACAACCTTATATGCTTAATATGTCAAAAAAAACTAGAGTCCAAACTTGTTATGAAGAATTATTAGTTACAAGCTTGATTGAACTTACCAATAGTAAGTACACTTGTGTTACAATTATGTCTTTAAAAAAATATTTTTTTGATATTTGAATAGAAAAAAAAACGTATAGATAATAATATTTAGTTAATTGTAAAATCAAGTCTAATTAGCATCTAATGTTAATATCAAAAGAGTTGTTTGATATAATAGGATTTTTTTCAAGTATTCAGTACTTTGGACTTAAGATCTCTTTATCATCAATTACTATTACTTATTGAAGATCAAGTGAAAATAATACTTTAAAAGTTCATTAAGATATTAAAGATTAATTCTATTATTAGAAGTTTTTTCTATTTAGTCTTAAAAATATATAAGGTAAATTCTATAAGATGATGGACTAAGTATTGATAGACTTATAATTTATTAGATGCTACATTGATGATATTATCATTTTTAGTAATAGCCCATATAATCATATGATGTATTTAAAAGCAATTTATTTGAGCAATTATAACAATGGAGATTATTTTTGTATCATAGCAAATGTAAATTCTTCCACAAATGGTTATTATAATTGAACCAAATGGCAATTCCAAGAGAAATTGGTATACAACAAGCAAAGATAGGTGCTTTACAAAAAATCTTGATACCAAGTAATATTTCATAACTTTCAATTTTTTTGGATTGATAAATTATTATTAAAAGTTTTTTAAAAACTTCATCTTGATTATTAGCCTTTAATTATTTTCATAGAAAAAGATTGATGATGAATTTGAGATTGTGAGCAACAATATAGATTTGACACTTTGAAACAAAAGTTGGATTCAATTCCAATGCTTTGATATCCAAATGTTATTAGACCTTTTCAACTACACACAAATTGGAGTGTAGTAGGGCCAAAAGTAGTATTGATATAGAAGAATGTTATAAGATGAGAATTTTTTATTGCATTTGCTTCTTGAAGTAATAACAATGTTGAGTCTAATTACTTATCTTCTAAAGGGGAAACTTGGTAATATTTTGGACCATTACTCACTTTCAACATTATTTGTATAGACAATGGTTTACATTGGTAATTGACCATCAATCTTTGAAGTAATTTATAGAGCCAAATAAGCTTATTAATAAACTTATTAAATATACTTTATTACTTAAAAAATTTGACTTTGAAGTTGTATATTAGGTAGACATTATCAATTTAGATGTAGATGGATTTTTTCATAATCAAAATCCTTTAAGAGAAGACTTAATTGGAACTTAAAAATATAAGAATTGCAATAGAAAGGTAATTTCTAGATAGCATGTATCTACATACTTAACTTTGATGTCAAGCTCTATAACTATAGTACTTGATTTAAGCTCAAATTAAGAATTTGATAGGATCTAAGTAATTAACAATGTATGCAAAGACATTGTAGTCTTGGATAAGCTTCAATAAAAAATATTTTATTCAACTATTTTTATTATAAAAAGAAATAATATTAATTATCAAATAATAATTTTTTTTTAGACTTTTTTTTTTAATAATTTTCTATGTAATCTAAAAGAACTAAAAGCATAATTCTAAAGCCATATCAAAGAGCTTCTTTGATATAGCATATATATAAAAAACTTGCATATATTTTAGGATATACATGATATATTTTATAATAGGTAAATAATATTAGTATATTAGTATTTATCAATAGATATCTATATATGCTTCTTGATGTAAATTGTGTGATTAAGTCAAGTCTAGCTTTAACACCTTATGATTTCAATTGAAGCCTTTACATATTATGGTATTGTGCTATTATTCATCTTTGGACTTTGTTGGCCCACTTGTTTTCACTCCACATAGACCTAAATATATGTAGGTGATGGTAGAACATTTCAATATATGAATTAAGCTTATAACTTTGTTATAAAATTCTTTAAAATTGACAACTATGGCTTTTCTTCATCGTGTATTAGCTTGTTTTGGAACACATGCTAAAGACTTAACAGATCAAAGAATGGAGTTCTTTAGAGATTTTGTGGCTTTACACACTAAAGCTATACTAGATCAGTTCACTAAGTCTAGATATCATTCTAAGGTAAAAAACTTAGTTGAACAGCTTGTTCAAATTATCAAGTGTGATTTATAAAAATATTAATTATTTTATTATAAACATTGTGATTGAGACTTAATATTGCTATAGATTGTAATAGATTATTGCTTTAATAAAAATACATCTTTGGCATCTTATAATTCTTATTACTTTTTGTATAGGTAAAAGCCAATCCTATCAAATTTAATATATGAAAAGCTAGCTCTAATTGTCGACTAAAATGACCTTCACATTTGAATTTAATGTCTATAAGATTGAATAGAGTTCTTTAAGAGAACTATGCCTATAGCTATAGAAAATTTATATATTAATCAATATTATGATGCCTTAACAATATACTTGCATTTGTAGAGGGGCTTATTGATATTAGTTGCATAGATTTTCTAACAAAGATTATATGTATATATAATGTAAAGTGCCTACAACAATTGGTGTTAAGACAAGGCACATAATTCTCCATGTAAAGAATATGTTGTCTAGTAGTATTTTGTTGCTTGAGGATAAAGATGGATAACAATGTCAAGAGCATTCAAAGAATTGTAATCCTTACCATCTTCCTATTGATGATTTTGTACATCTTGAATTAGCAATTTTGTCAATTGATCTTTTTTCTTTTATATGAGGTGAGAAGAAAGAGGTTGCTACCATATTTTTGTATTATCAATGTCAATGTAGGTGGCATATAGTATACCTAATATCACATCTTTTGCCTCTTACTTTAAGAGATTGGATTTTTTTTCCTTATATAAAGTCTTCCAACCATGCTTCATCTATTGATTTATTGAATATCCTTTCTTTCATGTTTGTTACACATTTTGGTGCTTTAGTTGATATACTATTAGTTTAGATGAATATAATTTTGCAACAACATTAATATGGCATTTACCTCTCATTATGTGTATTTTATTATTCTAGTTAGATAAAAGGACTCTTAATCACTATAAAAGATACTTATGAATGTATTAGTTGTGCATTTGTATTTGGTTTAAATTACATATTTTATAATTGATTTGTAGCATTTAATATATTCTATACAACAATCTTTGTTAACACAACATTTGTTATATAATGTAGCATTGAGTACCAAATCTCTTTGGATATATGTAATTTAATTTGATTTAATAGTTTTTCATCCATTTAATTTTTATTGTTAGTTGGCTTTATTAATGTCAATTAGGATTTTAATGCTTAGATAGAAAAATCTCCTTGATTTGATAATTTTGACAAGTCAAGTCTTATGAGTGATTTTGAGAGAGAAAAAGCTTATATTGTAAGGATTTACTCAGCTATGGTGATTTAGCAATTTTAATAAAGCTTTAGGATATTTTATACTCACACTTGCACTCTTGAATTTTTCCTATGTGGTGTAAGAGATAGCTTGACTTATGTGTGCAGATTCATTATCATTTCTTGAGATTGTTTTGATTGTATATTTATATTTGATTAAGATTGTATATTTTGTGGTTAATTTGTAGCACTTGATGTGTTATATGTAACAATATTTGTTTATATGTCAAAATATATAAACATATTTAGAGAGAATTCTTAAATATTACAGCTTGTATACATATAAATTAAGAAGTAGGTGAAATGTATTCTAAATATTTTTGTTTGTCTCTAAATATTAACTATGTTGTTGTAAAATGTTTCAAATTAACAAAAAAAAATGTTTCTAAGATTATTTATTTATTTATTTTTTTGTCCATAAATACTATAATTTCACTTTAGTTTGATAATTCTTATATGTAGTCTATGTGATTATATTATTGTATAAGTCTCTACTCATGAGGGTTATTTTATACCATCAAGATAAGATTGAAAAATAAAATTTTGTGTTTCAACAATTTGTTGCAGTGAATGATACAACTCATTAATATTAGACTGTGTATCACTGATTTCTTTCAAAGGTTTAATTATGTGATATCTTCAATAACACATGCTTAGAATTGCAGAATTGATTTATCATTCACAACATATAAATATATTAGAGAATATTCATTTGATAAAAAAAAAAAAAAAAAACATAAATTTTGTAACTATTTTATTTTATCTAGCTATTACTGTGCACAAGATTTTTTTACCAATAACTTTTATAACAAAAATGAGTTTATTGACGTATATATATATTTTACAAAACCAATATGTTTATTGACATATATATATATATATATATATATATATTACAAAACCAATATGTTTATCCAAAGCACAATATTGTCATACTTCAATCAAAATGATATCTCATTACTTAAAGTGACATTAATATATTTTTAGAATGTAATTCAAACCATGAATAGTCGATACATATTAAACCAAGCAGCAATTGATATATATTTTTTTTTCTTTCTTTAAGATTTAACTTAAATAGCAAGTTTGCATTACAATTACAAAAACTTAAGATTTGGTATGATATTCAAAGAATCAATTAAGAAGTTGATTTTCAAAATTATAAAAAATTGAATTTCGAATATGAGCTTGCATAATTTTATAAATAAAATAGAAGCTATACCACCTTAAATGTTTCTGACTGTTTATGAACCCTTCTTACATTTTTTTTCATATCATGATTTACTGCAAAATCTTAGTGAAAAAAATTAAAGATATCTTACTCACTCATGCAAATTCTTTTCTTTCAGTAATTCCGAATTTTACATTCTGAATTTGTGGGTACAAAGTATGTGCGGTGAATCATTTACGTCATAAAGAATTAAATGGGCACTCAGTCCAGGTTTTCTTCGAAAGCACTTCGATGTTTAGCTTGGGATAAATAATGGGAATCGCATGTAAACAATCTTTTCAAGTCAGCGTGTGTTCCCGCGTGTTATCACGCGGGTCGCGATGTGATTGGTCAAGGCCTGCAACGTCCATTTGAACGTTGCCGTTTCCCGCGGGTAGCTCCCGCGCGTACTTCACTAGTCGTAGCTCTCTTACGTCCTTCCGTCCAGAGGTTTCCCAATCTGATGCTCGTCCTGCCCGATCGACTTTCTACCGAGACCAGGTCGGTATCAAGCCATACTCGCCTACTCACCCGCTTCATTTAGTCTAGGAACCGACCAAATGCCTTGTCCACTGGCATCCACAACCCTCGATTCGGCACGGTACCTTCCCTGTCCACAGACCTACGGTTTGGTTCGAAAAAGTCCGTTTCCCGCGCCCATAACATGAAGATGGCGCGAGACTGTGTTTATAATTCAGTTTGTGCAACCTTTTCACCCCTGGCCTCTTTACACTCCATCTCCTGCTTACTCCAGGTCGATTGCGGTCACTCTGCGGACGCCGATTCTGAGCGGCAACACTGCTGCGGAAGAGGAAGGCTGACCTCCATGCATTTCTAGTTTTTGAGGTTATGAAGAAGATATGGCAGTGAGGTGATTGGTTTGTGGATTCTCGGATTTGCAGTACCGCGCTTTGGATTGAGGCAGTTGATTGGAAAGGGTGACAGTCTATCATCATGAGTGCTGTGAATGTCACCAATGTTGCAGTGCTCGATAACCCTTCCATGTTCCAGAACCCGTTTCAGTTTGAGATATCTTACGAGTGTCTCACTGCCCTTCAAGATGGTGAAAATTCTACCTCTTCACTGTTTGTCTTAATGTTTCTTGAATTTTTGATGGTACAAGATTGAACTTTGGCTGATTCGTGGGTTTGGTTACAGACCTAGAGTGGAAGCTTATATATGTCGGATCAGCTGAGGATGAGAAGTATGATCAAGTTCTGGAGAGTGTGCTCGTTGGCCCCGTGAACATTGGAAATTATCGATTTGTCCTTCAGGTACGAATTTCTCACTCATCTAAGTAGGGTCTTACTGATGGTTCACCTGTCACAGTCATAGAACCCAGAACTTGAGAGGCCTCTCGACCCTTTTTATGGATATTTCCTATGGAAGTGAGTCTAAGATGATGCCTTACTTTACGAAGATGAACAGCTGGAGTAGTTAATATATAGATGAATTCTGCGCATGCCTGAACCTCCTTGCGTTTGTTTAAACTGTTCCGATGTAAACATTTGAATTGGTATGCACAGGCGGATCCTCCGGATGTATCCAGGATCCCTGAGGAAGATGTTATTGGGGTCACTGTGTTGCTTTTGACATGCTCCTACCGAGGACAGGAATTCATACGAGTGGGCTATTACGTGAGCAATGACTACGTGGACGAATCTCTTCGCGAGGAGCCTCCAGTCAGAGTTCTCATTGACAAGGTCCAGCGCAACATCCTTGCCGACAAGCCACGAGTCACCAAGTTCCCGATCCTTTTTAATTCCCCTGGGGTGATAGCTCCTGAGCCTCAGGAGGTTTCAGATGCATTCATCTCTCCGACTACTGAGTTCGACATGATGAACACCAATGAGAAGGCTTCAGGATCACACACTCCAGCTGTTGTGTTGGACTTCACGCCAACAGTTGAGCAGGATTCAGATGCACGCGCTTCACAGCCATCCCTAATGTTCTTGATGCAAAACGGAGCTGTCAGACCAGTTAATCTATGTGCGCCTCAGGTTTTACAAGAAGTATGTTGAGAAGAGAGTCGTGTTTCAATAACTGTATAATTTGGAAAGGCTGTTGCCCTTGTGATGCTTGCACCCAGGTTAGGTCATACTCGGCATCCAAGCTCATAGGATTGCGGGAATTAGTGGGAAGTTCTGTGTGTTGATTAGCACCGTGCATCCCAAATTAGACAGCTTTACTTTCTTATTGTAGGACATGCTACACGGTGCGGGCGAAAGTGCCCATCCATCATTACATTCTGCATCAATTTAGGATAGTTTAGATGCTGGCGGAGAGATTAGTGTTTTCATTCTTTGAATTCATAGTGGAGCAATGGTAGTACTCAAATTGCTTTGTCACTATCACTGCTGTTTTACAGCCTGTACAAGTAGCCAGTGCGATTGGCATGGCGTCTCCACTTTCATCACTGAAAACTGTAAATATTTGGTTTTGGTGCACACATGCTAAATCTTAATATTATTATTGTTTTTATTAAATTTTATTTCTAACTAAAATCTTTGTATATTAATTTAATACATTTTTTGAAACTTATTATTATTATTATAAATTTAAAAGAAAGTTGAAATGTACTTAAATTACATGAATATGTCTAAAACTTATATACAATCATGTGTAAATAATATAAATATATCTATATATATATATATGTATATTTATAACCAAAAATCCAAATTTATCATTCATATAGTAAATATGACATTTTTTAATAAAAACGAAGTGAAATATCTTTTATTCCTCATAAATTATTTAATTAATTTATATTGTCAATTCTACTTCAAAGTGAATTTCAAAAAATGAAGAGAAACATTTTGTAATTTAGTAATATTTTTTGATTCATTTAATAATGTAAAAAAGAATATTTTGTATGTAAAGCAAAGTAATAACCTATAGAAGATGAAGATTGCTTAGCAATGTGTAAGGATAAAAAAATCTTCTAAAATCTATATTTATGTTAAAAAATAATCTAAGTCATTAATCACTTTATATGTTTGAAATTTATCAATAAATTGTACTTGAAGGCAAATGAAGGTAAATTTAATAATATCTTGAAAAAAAGCTTCTTAGAAGCTTTATGGATGTGAATTTGACTTTATTCATATTTATAGTTGATTAATAGGTTGGAAACTTGGCCAACAACTTAACCACATGTTGCCCATATTAGCAACTTGTGATATAAGTTGGTTATGTGGCTTACATGCATGAAACTTGTCTTACAAGTTAAACATGTGTTTCACAAGTTGGACACATATTAGAGATCCTATAGAATGTCGCCATGTAACTCCTAATTAGATAGTATATGTAGAATAAGAGTGAAGCCTTCTTCACTCTTGTCAATGCTTTTCTTATTTTTAGTATTATTTCAAGAGTCTATAATCTTCTTGTCTTTGGCAATAGCTATTTTAGTTTTAATACTATAATACTTTTGAATAAATATCTATTATTTTTTTGGAGACACAAAAGTATATCAAAAAATTTATTGTTTGTAGTTCATATCCTTGACACATATTTATTATATATATATATATATATATATATATATATATTTAAAGATACATTTTATAATTAAAATTTTATTTATTTTTTAAATTTTGGAATATAAAAGTAATATTTAATAATAAAAGGATTTAAGATTGAATACTTTATCATGATTAATAATTATATTATTATAGCTAATATTATAATATTATTATTAATTTAAAAAATTATGTTAAGATTCAATCTATAGGCACATCTCAAGTTGCTATATGTATATCAAAATAAAATAAAAACTTTTGATAGGCTAATTGTTTTGTAGAGATTAACACTTGTCATTATTGCAGAGGTTTCATTGGTTGGTTAGTAGACAGGATGAAGGAGGAGCACCCTTGTGAGGATTTAATTTTAACTTTGTTTTCTTAGTCTTGAAGTAAGTTTTTTTTTTTTTTTTCTTTCCAACTCTCTATTTCATGTTCATTTTTTTTTTTTGAATATGAGTCTAATCAACACCCTTGTTGTCATTCTACTTAGTTGCTAATATAAAACTAATTACATAGAGCTTATGTAATTCTATTATTTATTATTATTCTACTATAGCTATGAAAATAATGTAGAGATGTAGTAAAGTATTTGGAACAAGGAAGATGACACAATTTGTTTGTTTCCTATAAAATTCTTATATTCCAATTTGTGATGAATGTATAATATTTGTATATTCATGTTTATAATAGAAAAAAAATCTTTGGTGATGAAATTAATTAATTACTTTACTTGGCTCACTATTATAAGCTAAGACTTTTAGAATTAATAAGGATGCTGCAAAGCCTTGTAATATAAAATGCATGTGTCTATTTGGCAACAAACAAATTTAGAGAACTGCTAGTCATGCCTTAGGACTATTGGTGCACAACTAGAGTTGTGTGCAACAATATCATTTGAGATAACATTGACAGTTTGACATGAAATAGAAGAAAGATGAAAGAAGATGAAGGGAGACTTTGCAATATATATTAAGGGCATGAATCACAAATAATAAAATCATCAATACACTATTATGTAACTAAAAAAGAATAGATATTCACTAGGAAGTATTACAATATTAAAACTTGAATGGCTATTGCCAAAAACAAGAAGACTAGAGACTCTTGAAACAACATTAAGAATAAGAGAGGTGATAATAAGAGTGAAAAAGGCTTCACTCTTGCCTCCATATATAATATCTAATTAAGAGTTACATATCAACATTCTATAAAATCTTTGACATGTGTCCAACTTGTAAGACACATGTCTAACTTGGAAGACAATTTTTTTGCATGTGTGCTACAAGGCCAACTTGTACTACAAATTGCCAACATATGCAATACGTGGCTAGCTTGTTGGCCTAGTTTTCAATCAACCAATCAACTACAAACACATATAAAATAAAATTTACATCTATAAAGCTTCTAAGAAGCTTTTCCATAAGATATTATCAAATTTACTTATATTTACATTCTACCTAATACTTCTTATATAAATAATTATGTATATATGTGATAGAATGTTGATAGCCATGTATCATAAGTAGTAATTGTATACTCATTTGTTTGCTTAAGTTGAAGCTAATATATATATATATATATATATATATATATATAAAATAAAAAAAAACCAAATATAACCAAATAAATTCAAGAAATCTTGCCAAAGCAACTATAGATATTACATTGAGGCTTAAAGAGGAACTACCAAAGTTCTATAAGCATGAAACCATGCAAGACTAGGGAGTTGGGAAAGAAGTCAAGGACTTGCTTTGAGACCAAGAGTCATTGGGAGACTAGGGAGACAAAGTTAAATTAAAACCTGGGCATGGGCACTGTGTCTTCACCATGTCTATTGATTGGACAATGAAATTGTGAAGGGGATGACAACAAGATCTCTACAATAATGGCAGTTTTTAGCCTCCTCAAAACAAGTAGCCAATTAAATGTCTTTATTTTTTTGGATGCATTTATAGCAATTTGAGATGTATGTATAGCAACTCGGAGTGTGCTTGTAACTTGAGTCTCATATTAAACTTCTATTAATACAACCTTCACTTATATTGAATACCTGTAATATTAAATATTAATATATTAAAATAGCATAATAAATTTTTTTATTTTAGAACCATTACTCGAAATAGAAAAACAAAAATTTGAAGATTAATTCTTCAATAAGCTTTGAAATTATTAATTATTAAGAATAAATAAATTAATGCTATGATTAAAATGACACATAAATAAGAATAAATAAAGAATATTTATGTGGATGTAGATATTTTTTCTATTACCAAAAATAAAAATAATCAAGGAAAAATAGTAAAAAAACTATATATATAGTTTTACATAATTTATAATGCCAATTGTAGAAATACAATAGTTGAGTTAAATTAAGTTGAAAGAAGGTTTTGCATCTAATAGATGATATCTAAATAGGTTGTATATAAGCCTTGGAAAATACTTTATTTACATTCTAGATAATAATTATTGATGGAAAATTAATGGAGTTAGTTTTTTTTTTTTTTTTTTTTTTTTTTTTTTTTTTGTTTTTGTTTTTTTTTTTGTTTTGTTTTAGATAACAAAAATAATTTTTTAATAATTTTTTTTTTTTTTTAAAAATAATATATATAATTTTTTTAATAAAAAAATTAAAAATATAATACACATTTTTTCAATTGGATTTATATGCAATTTATTTCAAAATATAATAAATCTTATACTTGTAGGGCCTTATTTTTTTGTTTTTTTGTTTTTTTGTTTTGTTTTGTTTTGTTTTTTTTTAATTCAAATCTTTTATTCATGTGTTTAATATAATTAGGAAAACTCATGGAGTACCTCTACTAAGTCTAAACAAGTTTAAGGGGAAGAAAAGGAATATGAATAGTCTATAATATACGTCAAGTACTAAAAAAATAATAAGAGACAATGTTGAATATATTACAAAAATCTATTCAGACTAGTATTTGTAGAAACATGTATCCAAAAAAATCTAAGTTCTTTTTTGAAATCATTTTCAGCAAGTTAGTAGAAATATTATGAAAAGCATTATAAATAGAAAAAATAAGAATTACTTTCTTAGTAAAAATTGATTTTGATCAAAATACTATATTTATAAGATGCATGAAGAAGAAATAGAAACTTCAATAGTACATTTAGAAAATTTGTACAATACAACTAATAAATAAGAAGAGAAAAAAATATTGGCAAGGTAACAAAAACCATGTGTCTTTCATCTAACTAAGAACAAAGATCAATTTAAAATTTGTTAGTGATTAAATAACATTTTTTTATATTTATTTTTAACTATTTTAATTTATTTTTATGAAATATATACTTGTGGAAGTTTTCTAAATAAGATACTTAATTACAATGAAAACTTTATTTTATCATGGACATCTAATGCTAATCAATAAGTATGTTAAAAAACTAAACTTTTAATATCTATATGAATAACTCTATCAAAAAATCTTAACAAAATTATTGTTACAAGACTGGTTTTATTGAAATGGAATAAAAAATCAATATGATTTTTGTTATCTTCTTTGTTGCTGTTATAAAGCATTAATTCTATATAAAAAAATAATGCACATATTCAAAATAGGTTATACTTTTAGTTTTTATGTCTTTAAAGAGGTTTTGATAATTATGTAAAATTGACAACTATTTTGATAAAAATTCACTTTTGAATATTAAATTTATGTAAATTAAAAGACATGTCTATTAAAGGATATACTATCAAATTGTACAGATTGAAAATGGCTATATAATTTAATAAAAATGATAAAAGATTACATTGAAAGATTTCTTTGTGCTTTGTATAAAGTATCAAGAAATCATTTTCATAATTTTTAATTAATAAAATGTAACCAATACATGTGAATTCATCAAATTAAAATTGCAAATACTTATTCTACTTACGGGTCATTAATACCATAGGTTTCCACTTTTAAAAAGCCAATGAGACTACAAAACATTCACCAGGAAATCACGAAATATTGAAAACTAATGCAATACAGAATCAAATTCTTTGACATGATCGATGTTTACCTTTACAAAAATGTTTACATCTTCAGAAGAAGAGAAATTGTCTATTTTGAATCGTCCTAGACTATCCGGACAGTCTAAGATGTTCACGTGTGCAAAGAAGTTCATAGGATATACTGGTGACTACAACGCACATAAGCATTCTCGCACCTAGCTCATAATCCTCTTCTCTTCACAACCCCAGCCACTAACATGTAGGCTTTGTTAGCATGAACATTTACTTGATCATTTCAGGTTTAGCTCAACTAAGAAAGACAACTGCCATACGTTAATACAAACGAGGTTCTCTGGGTTTAAACGAAACCTCCAGACGAAATGAGACCTTCAAAATCTACTGAAACACATCTTCACGATCCCCCTCCGCAACATCGTTTTCCTCCAGATTGCTGAACTCCAAAAAGTGTGTCGGCCTGTGATCTTCATGATAAAATTCTCTTGGAATGGAGAGCTTGATTCCATACTTCATACCAACAGAATGTTTCACACCCATGAAATTATAATTCCACGGACCGTTATCTGGGACCTGTTCAATCACCATTCAAGAAAGTTAAAATCACTTCAATGTAAAATCCAACAAAACGTACAGCCGAGACTTCAGGTTTAAAACATGATCGAACGCAACTTACCATGTAGAATCCAAGGAATCGGTCACTCAGCAGCATCTGCACTTTCTCGTAGTGAGTTGGCAGATAACCGTGGGGATTGCTGCCACTGTCCTTATTAGCCCGACCCCATTCATACCCAGTTGGTGTCAGCTTATAAGCTGTTAATGAGCAAGAACCAGGAGTGAAACTGCAGGTTAAGATGATGCACTTTTCACCATCCCACTGCTTGTTGTTCTCCAGAACACGAGCATGACTGGTCAAGTCCTGAGGTGAGAGCTGCGGAAGCTCATTCGGCTGGGTATGAAGCCAACCAAGAGGTTCAAGCTCATTTAAGAACTCATGCTCAGGTAGACTACTAGGAAGGTGGACCTGCTGATGTGTGCCCCATTGAGGAGGCATTACAATGCACCGAATCTCCTTAACCTGTGGATTATCAGGAGGACTCACTCCGTACAAATACCCAGCAATTTGAGTCCTCAAATCAGCAATACATATAAACTTCTTCAATACATTCTTCGGCATAATGTATGTGTATCCCGACTCCTTGATGTCATCTGAGTTCACATAAATGTGGTTGACACGCAGATGGAGATTGGTAGCAGAGATAGCTCTCACTCGCCAGTCTGTCTTGGAACCAAAGGCTGCTTGTTCATAAGGACTGGTAGTTGTTACAATCAAATCATCTCCGTGTACGTTAGTTGTCTTTGTTGTAACTGCGGTCAATTGACTAGCCTCCTTCGCCTGTAAAGTAAAGCAAAACAAGTTGTTATGTGGCTTCCTTAACATTGTACATGTATCCAACATTTAAAAATGCTCCACTGAAACAAATCCTAGAATTTCAAGGAGCCCGTTACCATTAAAATTGCATACTCAAGGAACAAAATACTAACCTGTTTCTCGATCTCAGCAATCTGCTGCCGTTGTTGTGAGGGAGGCGTAATTTCAGCACCCAAAATGATGTCCCGAATCTCTGACTGTGTCAATGCAGACGTATTAACGTTATTCTTCTTCGCGTAGTCCGATAATATCAGATCTCTCAAAGCAACTTCGACCTTCATCCACTGATCATCACTCAGATTAGGCCAGATGTGGTGTGGCTCTGTCACTACAGTCTTGTCAGGCTTCAGCAACATCTTAGCCTTCTCATTGTTGACGTGAAGAGCTCGAAGAATCAAGATGAGCCTAGAGAATGCGGTATAAGATGATATAGTCTTCAGCCAGTCATCATAGATGTTGAACAAAACCATTTGCGGCTCCGTTGCTTTCAGAATTAAATCTCCAAATTTCTCAATCTTCAGACAAGCTTGGAATGGCAACTGCAATTCACTGCCCTTGATGACGATATTCGGGAAATCAAGAAGGTGAACCTCCAAAGGATCAAGCATTCCTTTCCGCGTAACAATAATCTGCTTAGGCTGTTCTTCAACTGGGAGAGAACGGACCAAAGCAGCTACTTCTTCAGCAGTCTTCCACTTCGCCAATTGTCCCAAACGTTTCTGTCCTGCCCACACACTAGTATGAATGACCTTCAAAAACAGTTGTCCTGTTCTTGGATTGAAGATAAAAATGGCACCATTAATAGGTTTTGTGGTCAAGTTTCCTTCGAAAGTCTTGTGAATTGTCACGCGATACACATTAGTATCGTCTACAAACCAGATGATCTGGTTGCTGAAAAGCTCTCCGTAATTCTGGGAAGATAAATAAGGCTCAGTGGGCTCAGATGAATACAGCTGCAACCCCTTCCTTACACGCTCCCTTAACACATAAAGTGCGGGATTAGCCTTCATGATTTTGTTGATAGCCTGTGCAAAAAGAGGCTTAGAACCAGGGAACCAATTGCCAAACGCAGCGTGTAGATTGTACGCTAAGTCCAGCCCGATCATCACGCCTGTAGGAGCTGGATATATTGACATGTTATCAGTTGTATAATCCAAGAATTTGGCTCGGGTGTAACGTTCAATATCATGAGAATCGTAATCACCCCACCGCAATTGCACATCAATCCAGTACTTGTTACTAGCCTTCTGATCAAAAACATCCTTCGGCTCTGCAACAAGACTTGGCTTGCTCATGGGCCACTTGTAAGCAGCGAACAACAGAATATCCGCACAAGAGCTGTTCATTTTATAACTCTTACGCGGGTGAATAGTTTCCTTTTGCACTGTTTCAATCTCCAAAGCATCGAGCTCTTGATCCAGGACCTGGCAAAGATCCATCACCACACTTTCGTGCACCTTTTGCCACAAATGAGCTCTAAAGATCTGAATGAGGGAAATCTTCAAGGTCGGAATCTTTCCATGCATGAAAATACCTGTAAGATCAAGCTGCACTTGGAAACCAACATACACGTTGGCTCGATTAATGGTAGGGGACCACCAAAGTGTAAAACGACGGTTTGGAATTTGGTTCAAACCAGAGCGCTGAGCATTTGTGAGCTTCTTGTACTTCATGGATTCTTCGAAACCTGATGCCTTTTCCCAGAAAAGACCTTCCCACGTAGGGAAATATGTTCCCTTAAACAAAGTGTGCTCCAAAATGCCTTCAACACCACCAAGAGCCTGAATAACATCCGTACGGTAGTTGTTTAAGTTCCACAACTTACCATCGTGCCGTTGATGAGTCCACCAGAAAGGATTCTGCTTCAATACTTGGTACTGCTTGAAGTCGGTACGCACACGCCAACCCTTATCGTAAGCCAAAGTATGACGATCCTTCTGAAACAAAGTGTTGATACGTGGTATACCCCTGTCCCAAGAATCCTCAAGATCCTCCAAAGTCAGTCTCCTGTTCTGAGCCTGAGCCTCTTGTCTCTTCAAAGCGTACTCCGCCCACACACGCTGCGAGTCGATGAACTCACTTTCCCAAGGTTGAATGTACCGGTAAAGATTGGGAATCAATTGCTCATCTTCATGACTCATACCACTTCGAAAGTGAGTGACTCCAACGTCTGTCTGCTGACTGTATCTCAAGTCACTCTGGGGAATCAAAATATGCCCCATTGACAGCATTCCAAGACCACCAATCTCCTTAGGAGTGTAAAAGATCACTGGAGGAAATCTACTAGGCATTTTAGAATTCAATCCAATCTTGATACGAGTTTGGATCTTGTTTTCACATTTGACAAGAAGATCGAGAAGCTCTTGGGTATGAACTGTAGCTTCCCTGAAGTACGTCATCAGACCAATAAGAGCAGTGTTCCACTTGTTCACAATCTTGGTGAATGTGGTAGAGCCAGATGACATAAGAATCTGTCTGACTCGATTCTCAAAGACTTTCAAGTGTTCATCGTCCACGCGAAGATAAGCCATAGCAGTTCGCTCCTTGGTTTGCTCGTTCTGCAAGTTCCATACACCATCTTTGCTGCCGAAAGCTTCTTGAGTCATCCGGATCTTTGGCAAGATGCGAACTTCAAACCCACACATGCTAAACAGCAAGTTCGGATTGTCTTTGCTATAGACTGAAACAAAAGAGTTCTCCCATTCCAAAGTAGTGATGCTGCGAGGAAGCCGGTTCTTAATGTCCCAGAACACACTTCTTCCAAGGTTTACATCGTGCTTCATGAGACGCATACGAGCATCTCTGGGCCAGCACTTCTTATTGTTATAACCCACAATGTTCTCATTGTTCGGATCTGGATGTTCAGTCAGGTAACGCTGAATAAGGTCTCTGGCTTCTTCATGAGTGAAACGGAAGAGTATGTGAACTTTGTCTATGTAACGCGAATATAGGCGGATGGGATGACGAGTCTCCACCTTCACGTCCCAGAAAGTTATGAACTCGTTTGGCATTTGCGGAGGTCCCGCTATTTCACTAGCACGTGTGAGACCCAACACTAGCAGATCCAGCACCAGCCCATAATACTGGACAACAAAGGAGGCAAACTGAAGCCCCTGAAGTAGCCCGTAGGAATTCGTATGACTCATGTCCTTGTAAGATAGAACCACGTTGTTCTTTGCCGTTACATAGTCAGCAATGTTATGGTCAAGGACCAACCGTAGAAGTCTGTTCAGCATCGTCAAATCAATTTTGTCGAAGAACTTCTCGAACTTGGTCTGCAACATAACAACGCACTGCCCTTCACTGGTGTCCCATATGTCCTGCAAATTGTTGATACCTTGGCACCACTTGTAAACCAGCAAGGGAGGAGGTTCCGAGTCAGCAGGCTTGATCCAATTGGGGAACAAGTGTCTTTTATCTCCCTCATACCATAAATACTGATCAAGGTAGGCATCAGTGATCTTTTCCAATGGCTCAATCTCATATACAGGAATGAGATGGCTATAGAGATCCATGAACTCGATTCCGACCTCCTTGAAGGCTCTTTGTGTAAGCAAGTGCCGCTTAATACGAGACAGGGCCTCATGTGGATTATCATAAGCCTGCTCTATCAGCCCAAGCTCCTCCCTTTGCTGCTGATTCAAACGAACTGCTACACTGTAAGACTCTTTAAGACGCTCCAAGGCAAGGATAAGGAGCTTCGTGTCATGCTTGTATGAAAGGGGAGGAAAAGGAATGGGAGAAAACTTGCGGGATTCAAGCCAATGTACGGTTGTGGTATAAATAGCCACCGCTTCCTCAGGTGTGACATAAGGCCCATCCTTCAGATAATTATGCTGACGCTCTTGTTCTGCCTTCAACCAAAGACGAGTTAGACGACCGAGATTCTTCCGGCAAACAGTTTTGTCCACTGTGGCACCTCGCCGAATTCGCTCTCGGTTGTAATGAGCGACATTAGTCCACCAATCCGCCTTCGACTTCACGTAGCGCAGAATCATGTTCTCAATTGGCACTGGGAGCCCAGGAACTTTCCAGGGAATGTTGGCCTTCCAGCAACGCCAAGCTTCACTCAGATGCTGAAGAATGGTACGAGCCTTATTCTGCTTGATACCTTCTGGCATAGCATCTAAGACATCGTGCATGACTGCTGCCCTAAGTTCCAAGTCAAAATGGCTCTCCACCCGTTGCTTAGTAACAGTCTTAGCAACTCCTTTGGAATGACGACCTTCAAATTGTCGGGCAAGGAGATTTCCCAACCATCTCTCCAAGAGAGGGACGACACCTCTAAGGAAGAACAACCAAACGCGCCACATGGGTGCCCAGAATCCACAGCCAGGGCCCTTACCAACAGGTCCGGTATTGAACCGGTAATAGATCAAATGCTTCAAATCCTTGCACATTCGAATCTGTCTCATTAGCCTATATTTGTAACGATACATACCAGTCAATTGACCAACATGCGAGAATGTATATTGTAGGCCATCTGCAAGTTGGTAAGCGTCAACATTTCCTAATCGAAATTGGATATTTGCGTCCACAACCAGCTTGGTGAGGCGTAAAATCTCCCGGCAAAGATGGAATGCATTTCCAAAACGGGACTTCTTCCTCTCCTTAGTTGTTAGAGTCTTCACAGGCTTGAGATTAAAATTGTAATCTAAATGCAGATAGTTGAGATTCTTTCTGTGAATCAGAAGATTCAACATATTATAACCTTGCTTACATACTTGTAAACCTGCTTCGGCCCAGTCCAATTCTGTCGTCTGGAAGAACTTGGTTGCACGCAACGAACGGAATAAATATTTCTTCTTTTGACCCTTCGGCGGCCGATGATGAAGCTCATTCAGCACATAACACTTTAAGAGCTTTTGATAACTTACACGAACCTTCACTGGGTAGGTCGGAGGACAGTGCTCTTTGTACCAATCAGACACTAGGGGGATGTCCTCAGCACGCCTCATCCGACCTGACCGCATGTTGAAAGGGCGGGGAGCAAATAACAAAGCAATTCCTGCAGCAGTAGTGTCAGTGTATTGTGGAATATCCTGAATCAAAGGCTCCACTCCTTCTGGCAAGACGAAATCGTCTTCATCTTCTTCTTCCTGAAATCCTTTCCTCTCGCCACGCTTGTCTGTTTTGTAGAAAGCAATTGGATGGATCAATGGATCAAAATAAAATGCAGGCAAATCTGGATCTTCCGACTTGATGTACATAACCATAGGAGTGTGATATACGCCCAGCTTCACTTTGCGAGGGCGATTATTATATAAGTGAGGAAACGCAATCCTGTATTCCGTACGCAATGGAGAGCGAATAATAAGCTTATTGATATCATTGAACTCATTCCAATCTTCATCTCCCTTCTCCATATCCCGGTATAAAGGCTCGAACTTGGGACCACCTGGGATGCACAGATTGAGTGCCTTGGCAGTGAAAAATGACTCCATATCAAACAGATAGAAGTAGTTTCTATCTATCAAGTCACTCAGCAGCTGCCCAGCAAGACGGTGAAGAGCGGCCATGATAGGTAATGACAGATGCCAACGCCTGTAACTGGGTCCATTGATCAACTTTGTCTTCACAAGAGGCTTGTAATCATAGAACCATTCATATACAGCGGAGTCTTCTTCTTCGTCAAGCTCTAGCTGAATAGGTTCGAGGGGCTCAACATCCAGCAGGTTATCAGCGTAATCCAAAGGGGGTTCCTCATCGTCGAAAGGAGGGAAACGCATACGCTTAAAGTGGCGTCTGTCCCTCTTCTCTCGCCTCATCATGATCCACATAGTACCCCACTACAAAATAAAAATAAACTTCAGCCAGCTAAAATCATCTCCAAGAATACTAATCCACAAAATGCCAAAAACATGCTTTGGAAAAACTCCCATACCAACCCAACAATAAGTGAATAAATAAATAACGCCTTCAATCATTATAGTGTCTAAAGACGTCCTAGACACAGGCAATATATGGAAAAGACAGTAGAATTTTCTCGGAGGAGAGTCTTACTTGAGCAAGAAAAATAGGTTCCACTACCCACGGAATCTCATCAACGAATGTGATGGCACCAGTAATGTGATAGAGCACCCTAACATCTCGAACCTGCTCCCATGGCATTGGCATGTTCTCCAACAGCTTATACACGGCATGAGGCACAAACTTTAAAGCTCCCAAATACACCCGCTTATCATGACGGTACTTCTTCGAAGACATGTCACCATGGTCCCTATGATCACGTGAAGGAACACACCGTAAGTTTGCGAAAAAAAACTAGGAACGGTGCAAATAATATCGTTCTGCTCAAAGAGACATTAATTTATCTGTCTATGCAACCAAGAAAAGAAACCATCTAGTATAACATTAATGTATAAGATCCTGCTTCTCTGAAGAAGAAGCATCCTCGACAAAAAAAAATACAAAAAAATACAAAAATAAACAAAGCATGATCAAACCCTAACCGAATCGATATCGACTGTAACATCTCGAAATAAGAGCAATCTATACTCATGATAATCAAATAAATGAATTCATAACGATATAAACCCCCACAATATTTCAGCTCAAATCCCTGACCAATTTCAATACCACACCTGATAATCTTGCGTACGTGCTCTGGAGGCATATCTTCCTTCTGCGTCTCCACAAAACCAAACTTGCGCTTCTCGCCGTATCGCTTAGCATTCAACTGGTGCCACTTCCTGGCCTTCTCATCCAACCGCGCCTCAGCATCAGCTGCAGTTGAAGCGGATGCCGGCGGTGGTGGCGCCATCGGTGGCGCCTGCGGGTCCATCATGATAACTTCACCCTGAGTTCCTCACCTAGAAAATTCTTCTATCCAAATCAACGCCTCGAGTCAACAATAGCCCCGCGTTCCTTCGTTCCTCCCATGTAAACAAAGGTCCGCCTACGTAACCCGTGACTCTCAAATCATACTCTAACCTTAAGAAGCTGAAACCCTACCCGGCTGTGAGACTTGAGCAAAACACTGCCCCAACACTCGAATGCTAGGCAGGAAAGCTTTTCCGAGAGGCCGATCGAAACGCGAGTGAAAAAAGAAGGGTATTAAAAGGAGAACCATGATCTAGACACGGAGGCGGCATCCCGTGGAAGCAACAAGGGAAGGAGAGAGAGAGGCACCGACATAGTCATGGCCGAGAGAAGAGCGGGAATGCGGTGGGAGCAAGGCCAGGCGTCACTCACCCTAACAAACAGGGAGAAACCAACATCGAGACTCCTAAGCCCTAATGGGGGACTTAGTTCGGGGTCGAATTCCGGTGGTGCTTTCTCTGTTGGCTGGCTGCCACTTTAGAAAGTCTGTGTCGGAGTCGGTTTCTCTCCTCTCCCTTGTGAACCCAACCCTCCTTTCTCGCTCACGCTCTCCCTCCGTCTCCTTACTCTTCCTTGCATGTAAGTGCCGTTGAAGGGGAGCAGACCCCGTCCATTAACGATTCCCACCCAACACACTCTCCCCCGTTTCCCTTCACTTCCCTCACTCTCCACACAGCCCTTCCCTCTCTCCCTTCCTCCTGATCTGATGGCTCCCCTTCAATCCACACATTCCTACCCACCATGTCCTCCTGCACACGTTCAAAGCCTAAAACCAACAAGGAATTCTTGCACTATCCAGAACTAGAAATCATAATTATCCAATAATTTCACACTAGTATTCATACAGCAAGACATAATTCTACTACCAATACAATTCTTTCTATTTATCTAAGATTTTCTACACTAATTAATCCTAAATTATATTTTTTTGGCACTAGATTTTTTGTATCTAAATTCACAAGTAAATTTTTTGTCCTAAATTCACAAGTGAGTTATTTTCCTAATTCATAAGATGTAAAAGAGTGAATTTTCCAGTAGGATTAGAAGTACATCTATTAAACAAGCCAATCTATAAGAGGGACCAAGAAAGTTTTGCTATATAAGCAAGAAGCTCACACATAATGACAAGCATTACTGATTTATTTCTAACAACTAGTAGTGAATTCATGTAACTAAAACCTCAAGTGTCTAAGACCACCTAATCTACACAAAGTTACAAATCATGCAAGTGGATTCAGTCTAAGACCAAATGAATAATTCATGTATCATAAACCATGAGATAGATGGTAGAATTTCTCAAAAATGCATTTATATAATCAATTTCTAATCAATATGGAGTAAAAGAACAAAAAATCAAATCACTATGTTAGTAATGTAGAAATCAAATGATTGGATGAGCCTAAAAACCCAATAGACATGGCTGATATAATTTGGGTGCAGTGCCAAAATACATGACTTTTGTTTAATATAAGAAGAAATTAGGGTGCACAAATCTTACAAGGTCTATATTAAGATTGGAATATAGAAGAGTAGATCAAAAATTTAATGATTGGAGCCCTCAAAAAGGATCAATTGAAGGAAGCTAAAGAATAGAAAGCAAAAGAAAAGGCTCTAAGTCAAGTAAGTTCTATACATGAAAATATTCTTAAAAAAGAACTTTTGAAGAATTACAAGAAATAATTCTCAAACTTGGATGCTTTGAACTATACCATCAAGACAAACCACCCAATATATGAAAAATCTTTAGAAAGAAGTTTTAGTAAACATAAGGAATAATTTATAAAGGTGATAAGAAGACAAATATTAAACAATTCCATTACTAGCTTGCTTATACAACTACTAAATATGGCTTCAAACATTATGGATTATGTCAAGGCTTATATATTTCCAAAATAAAAGACTAATATAAGTTTGAATTTAGACCTAATGCAAACAACAAAGTTTAAAGCAAGTTTGTTAGGTAAGAAAAAATAGTGATTAATTTGGCAATAGATGTTAACCAAGAACTAAATGTATTATCAATGCAGGATGGCAACAAGACCTAGAACAACATGTTGTTTGATGGTGAGTCAAGTGTTAATTTGATCACTAAAAGGATCAATTAAAATGATCTATAATGAAAAGATTTATATACATGATATTTATTACCTAATCACTTTGATTGTAATTAAGAAAAAAGAGGTAAATGAGGCATATAATATGCTATTAGATTATCCTTGGTTGATTGATGTAAAGATTAACCAAAATTGGAACAACAACTTGGTGACCATCTATGGCAACAAAACAATAAAAATTGTCTTAATTAGCCAAAAGAAGAGGCTTGAGCCTAAGTTATCAGAGATACTCGTGTGTTACAACTTTGTTGTAGGATTCATAGATGAAGAAGAAGAATTTTGTTAACTATCAAATAAGACAAGTTGGTTAGTGGAACAATAACAATGTCCTCAATGGGTAGAAACCAAGAGCCAATGGAGGAAGTAGAATAGACCTATCCAAACCAATTCTATATTTTTACACAAGGAGATATGTGATACTTGAATCCTAATCTTTCTTGTTATTTTACCTCATATTTTTATTTTTGTTGTATTTTTATTTTATTTAAGTAGCAGTGATAAACATTAAGTTGGAAGTTTAATAGAAAAAATAGATTAAATGGTTTATGTAGACTACATTAGGGTGTACTAATAAGAACATAGAATCAATGTGGATTCCATTGATTAGGCATTAGCGATTAAAGAAGGTAACAAGCCTCTATGTAAAAAATGCCAAGAAACAACGTACAATATCTACATAAGCAACATACCTTGAGGACAACGACCAATAGACAAGATAGATTGCAAAGCAAGAAACCATGATGAACACCTCAAACACATCCATCTTGTTTGAGTGGTTCATCAAAGAGAAAGTGGAGAAGGTAGATTGCTTGATGTCGCCATTTTAATAAGAAAATCGTAAGTCATTCAAATCTTTATTAAAGAGTTGTTCACTTTGAAGGAGATAATTTCAACGCTAATATTATGAATTAATGAACTGCCAAATTAAAGAAGGCAAGGAGAGAAAAAAATTTCAAGGACAAGAAAGTTTTATAGAAGTAAATGAAGATTAAAGCAAAAGAAAAAATAGAAATGTTTCTACTATTGCTGACAAATATTAGCTCGTCACTGATTACAACTACCATCAACATACTGAATTATTGTGACACAACTCTAGAGGTTAAAGAGCCTTGCTTGAGTATGCAAGTTAGGTGTACAATTGGTCTAGAGAATGTGTTGCAAGATGCAAAGTTATCAAATGTTGATCAAAACAAGATGATTCTTGAGGTGGTTTGATAAAAACACTTGCAATGTAGGAATAGAAGAAGGTCACACAAAAGACTCTAAATACAATATTATCCACTATAGCCCATAGTAATATGATTAGAAGGTGAGAGCAACATTGCCCTATAAGATGAAGCTCCCCTACATTTGGGCTCAAAGACGCTATAGCTTATGAAAACAAATAACACTCCAAACAACATAACATCCTCAACATTGGAAACAAAAGTACACTTGATTGTTGCCAATAGCCCAATAAGTATGGAGATCAATGTATTGCAAGGACATACAAGTTCAAAAGAACAACAAAGTTATCAAGAACTCCTAATTGTAAAACAAACCACCAACTTCCAAAGAAATATCATGTTATTATAGTAACAAATATATCATAGAATATAAAAATGTAAGCTAAATTTAATCTATTAGATAGTTCAACATAGAAGAATCCTGTCAAACTTGAATATGCTTCATTTTTTGTTTAATCAATATTCTAATTAACTTACATCTATAGAGTCACAATGCAAAAGACATTGTTTCAAATAAACAATCAACTTTAATTTTTATGCTAATTATAAAGAGGGTCCGACTAAAATAATTACCAATATTTAAAAAATGTGAGTGAAAGAAAATTAAGTAAAAAAAAATAATTACTTTCTTGTTCAAAATCTAGCCATTGTTTTAGAAAGCGCTTAATTCTAACTCTAGCAATAAATGAAAAACCTATTCCAAAATCCAAATATCTATCCTATGAAAATATAAATTTGACTTTGGTACTTACAATAATTTGAACTCAAATATCTAATCTAATGCACTTCAATCAAGCCTTTAAAACTTAGTGGTTTTGTCCAATCTAAAGACTGGTAATTTTTATATAAAAAAATCAAAAAATCAAAAAATAAAACAAACAAAACCGAAATATAAGATCATAACTAAATTAGCACTAAGAAAATAATGTTATTAAAACTAAAACAATCTATCCACAAAACTTGCATTTCTTATCAATTCTTACATGTCCGATTAATAAATTATATCCACATATCATACTTCTCTCATTTTCATATGCGATTGTAGGTGGACACCTATTTCCAACAAGTTTTGTGATACTTTATTGACAAATTCTAAACAAGATAAAGCTTGTGTGTGCATAATGTACATATATACACAATAAATTTTCAATGGCATGTTACAATTTTATATATATATATATATATATATATATCTTCTACTTTTCTAACTTTAAATCATTTTATTATGTGGTATTAAGAATATGCTCTATAAATGATATTAATAGCTATATACCTCCTCAATTTTTCCATGCACATATCAAAACAATTAGAAATGTAATGGTGCTAACAATTAGTAGGCTTTTGAGCTCTATTATATGTCTCATAAATATATATATCTATAATTATATTTAATGCACATAAACTTTACTACTTTATCTTGTACAAAAATATTTCAACAACTTCTAACAAGATTCCATTAAAAATCCCAATGCATAACTTTGTAGAATTTTCAATTAAAACTAGATGATCTAATTCACTACAAAATAAAATAAAAAGTTGGATTTAGTTGGGAGCCTTGGAAATAAAACATAGCAGTTTCTTTTAATGAAATGAATCATCCAAGGCTATGCTTGTACTCAACAGACATGCAACAGTACTCCCTCCCTCATATCTACAAGACAAAATGAACAAAGAACACCATACTCCTTCAACAAACATATACAAAACTTTAGAACACATCGCTTGAACATACATACTAGCCAAAAAAAAATGCCAATTATTGTTGAAGAAGTGATGAACTTCAAAATGATCATAAAAATGATGTAGTGGTAAGAGCCTTCAATTACACACTTGACATGTCAACAATACTCCACAACAATCACTTAAACATCCTCCCCCTTCATCTTCATGATTGCAACATCACCTACTGATTTCAATGATATGAATGATATGGAATACCAATATCTTAAACAATTCAATCATTGTGAATAAGGTTCCAAATACACAAGCTAATGTTTGAATGTGGTACAGAACTCCTTTGTAGTAGCATTAACAAGGTGATCCACCGACCACTACAAAAGCGCCAAGTCTAAAGAATAAGATACTATTCTTGTGGTGATAGCCACCTCTCTGGTGAACTGGATACACCTAAAAGAGTGACGAGACTGAGTGGTACCACAGCATTGTTTTGCCGTACCCCCTGACTGACCATACATTTGTATTCTGGCATTTCACAACTGCTTCCACAAACTAAATGTATCGTCTTGTGCACCAAAGATGCGCGACATAGTGGGTGAGGTGCTCTGAGGACTGATTCCTCGGTCTTTCAGGACGACCCAAACTAAACCGCACTCCAACACCTTGAAAACACACCCGACAGCTAGACCATGCGTTCTCAGGCCGCAGCAGATGACACTCTTCTGTCGGACTTCGGAGACGGAGGAAACAGGAAAAACCAGATCATTAGAAGAAAATACCGAAATGTTGCGTTGGCCCTCACGTAGGATGTAGTTGCAATTGGACCGTCCATCCAGATGCTCAAAATACTGCAAATCCGATTTCGACCAATGTTGTCTTCCCCGAACCTGCAGTGCTACGATCCTCGTTACAAATGACCGCCTTGCCAATGTTCCAAACCTAGCTCCTTTCCCAACCAATTGGTTGTATCCCACTAGAGGTTGGGCGTTCGGAGGAACTCACCGCACAGGTCTTCTGTTGTGCAGCAATACGAACCACTTTGAGTAAGACATAAGTGCATAGCTGTGATCCTGAAGATGGCGCACAGCCAATATACTTCTGCCCCGTCCAGCGGTACTGCCATCGCAGTTACCCGCAAGGTGAACACGTGAGGTGAGCTAATTACACGTCCAAACCACCCGCGTAGTGATTGAGTAATGGAAGAAGGACCGAACTCGGGGTGGGATGTTGCAATTACAAGATTTGTCAAATTGCAATCGTACTACCATTCAGAACAAGAAATCCTCACAAATACAATCCCAGCGAAAGGACTATTAGTCTTGGAACCTAGGGAAAGACCTCCAACATCATCCACACCGCAAGATTTTATTATAACCTTCACGAGGCCGATATCCTCGCCAAAGAAAACGTTAAAAAAAATATATAAAAATAATGTAAATTCAAACAGCAATTGTGTGAATGTCGAGCGCACAGACAAACCTCATAACACTGGAAGTGCACATCCGATTCAACCCATTCAAGTTGAATCGCAGATCAACAGGTTCAAAACATGCCCCCACGATCGTCGCACCCAGGATCATGCATGGAAAATGTGGAACCCAGCACACACCGGGCATGCGCCACCAAAATAGACGAACTTCTTAAAAAATTGTGCACAAAGCGCCACCCTGCGAGCTCTAGAACGCCCCTGCTACCCTGCTTGGAATCGGACCGTGCCCACAAATTCATGAATTCGCTCCACTTACTCTCACTAGATAATCTGCAAATCGCGTCTAGCAAGTGCCCTCATCGGCTGCCTGGCCCTGTGGAATACAGTCTGGTTAGGTTCTAAGTAGTCGCCTCGCGGGCAACTCTAGGTACTTGGCACACACACAACAAGCACCACTCTAGCCAGAGCCCACAACTTCCTGCGGGGGAAAATTCGATCCCCACCCTAGTCACACTTGATGTTCCTATATATACGTCGCACAAACATCGACGACCCCAGGTACCCCACAGCTCCTGCCAGCCGCCACAAACAGCACACCCGTCAGACCCTCCACTCCACTCAACCGCCTCACAACCCATCAACCAAATATTACGCACTACCCCAGGATACCCACCCACGCCTGCCCAGTCCCACTTACCACAGAATATGCCCAACCCCAGGCAGAACATCAGCGTGTACCCGAAGTAGAAACTGATCTGGAAAAACCCGGACATCTTCGTCTTCATGTAGAAGTAGTACACCGAGTACAGGTACACGTATCCCGCTGTCGACGCCGCCGACAAAAACGACGTCCACTGCCAGTGATAGTTCTCCGCATTCAGCAAGAAGTACGTCCCCACGATCGTCACGCACACCGTCACGATCGTCAAGATGATGAACACCAGCAGCATGAATCCGTACACGTAGTACACCTACACAAACGCCACACATCAAAACTATCACAAGTTAGAATATCTCCCACACGCAGCAACCAACGCCCTTGCATCGCAACAACCAGTGCCACGCATCCTCCCATCCCATTGCCCTCAAACACGTCTCCATCAACCCAAAGCCCCATGCACTCTGCTCAACCAACACACACTTCCGACCCTGCCACCCGCTCCCTCCAACCTCCACCCACCTTGTACTGCCAGAACGACGTGAACACAAAGTACATCTCGATGAAGATGCTCCCGAACGGCAACAACCCTCCCAGCAGTGCCACCACCGAAGGCTTCAAGTACCACTTCTTCTCTGGAATCGGCCGCGGAATCGTCTTCACCCTGCACGGGTTGTCCGGTTGCCCACTCCAGTTCCGCCCCACCACCGTCCCGAACAGAGCCAGCGGGAATGAAATAAACGCCCAGATCACAAAAACCACCACCTGCCACCCACCACGCTCCCCTCACTCAGAATCCAATTGCATTCCCTAGGCACCACACCAAAGCATCGCTGCTGCCTCTCTGACCAGAAACAATCCTGCCTCGCCTCATCTAACAACGACGCCTCACGCCCATCCCCCTCCCTAAGCTGCAACCGCACCACGATGCAAATGCCTCACCATCGTGCCGAACGGAATGGCCGCCAGCGAATGATAGTAGATCGCCACGAAGTTCAGCAGGAAACCGATGCCGAAGCACAGGAATGGGAACAACGACGCCGTCAGCAGCATCGACTTGATCCAGTGCTTTCCTGCACCAACGTCACATACCCGGCATCAAGCGTACGCAAGCATCCAACGTCCAAACCCATCCATAATTCCAACCATTCCTACCCATACCACACCACCCCCTCCCCAAAACCACCGCCACTTCCTCACATGGGTACAGGTACGCACCATCATTGCGCGAGTAGAACCCTCCACTCACGTATCCCGCGATGAACGACGTCAGCGCGTAGCACACGATGAATGTCGTCACAATAGCTCCACGCCTGCAACCAAGCATGCACACCCCCACCCGCCCGTTCACACCACCATTCTCGCCACCAAAACGAACCCAATCATCCCTCGCATACGACCACCACTGCAACCACTACACCTCCCGAGCCACGACTCGTCTCTCCGACCAATAGAACGGTAACACCCTCTTCAGTGCGGCAACCGCTTCCCGCAGCTCAAAACACCCACATCACATAAGCCCTCAACGGGCCTCCTCACATCAAGTACACCATTTCGTCTCCCTCTCCGTCACCATCTCATCCCCCAAACACCAACACAAACCCGCATCCACTTACCCAACATACAGCATCCCCACGATCGCTAACAGGATCACCAGCAGCATCAACATCGCCAGCTGAGCGCCCGTCCCCACCAATGCCGACAGCAGCACCAGGTTCCGAGGCGCCCGGAAAACGTCTCCATGCACCAGTTTCCATCCCGACTCCTCGCTCACGTCCCGCTCCTGCCCAACCACCACCACAACACCCCCTCGTTCCATTATCCAATACCGCCTACCCCAACGTCCACCAGCATCATCATCATCATCATCATCATCATCGACTCCCTGCACTCACCAGCGTCTCCAAGTCGTCCTCCTCGCGTGCATACTTCGCATAATCGTTGCGGAGGGTGCGCATCAGAATCATCGATACCAGCCCCGTCAGAAATATCACCATCATGAACGAGTTGAAGATAGAGAACCAATGTATCTGTCATCGCGGCCGCCACCCAACATCAACCACAAACCAAACACCCCCACACGTCAAACTCGCGACTCGTCCCATTCACCATCCCATGAACCTCCAACACACCACTAACTCGCATGTAGCTTCAAGCTCCCGTCTCCACCCACACTCGCTACACAAATCTTGCAACTCAGCCCTCCGCTCCCTCCTCACACCCACCTGGTGCTCAAAGAACGGGTAATCCAGGTACGCGTCGAATCGTCGGATGAACGATATGTTGGTCTCCACCCACTGCACTGCGTACGTCAGGTCGATCTTTTTCCCAGAAATCAGGGGCTGCAGGTTGTCTTGGGTCAGGTTCACTTGAATGATCTGCCCCCGCCCACCCCACCGCACGCCACCTTAGTCCATGCCACCCCCGCGCAACCACTCACCAACCCTCGTAACCAAACACCCCCACCCTGCAAACCCGTACTCAAAAACTCATACCTGGTCGTTGTTATACTTAATCAACAGGTCCTTGTGTGTGTAGATCGTGTACTTCTCGTCGTCATTCTTGTCCGCATGCTGCTCTCCCACGAACCCTGCACTCCCCCACAAACACCCCAACCATGACATCTCATTTCTCGCCCCCACACCCACACCCCCTCCCGCTCACTGCCATACACGCATGAAATTCCAACGTTTCTTGCCCCAACATACAGCACACGTATAGCACTTCGAAACCACGTCAGACACACAACTCCCGTATGAATTGCAAATCCCGCATATGATACCAACATCCACACACCCTGCCAGGCACTGTCCAACACCAAACCACAACCAACTGTGCCAAAAGGATCGGCCATCACGCACCCCAAAGTGGAAGATCGTCTGCAAAACCCACCCACAACACGAAACGAACACACATTCCACTGTCAGAAACCATTCCAACAATGCCATTGCAGCATCCTATCCACCTCAACGGTCGCCTCGCAACTCAGAACTCCACTTCGCAATCAACTAATTCACACCTAGCTCTCTCTCCCTCCCTCCATCCACATTCCAAGAGCCACTCCATGCTCTACTCGAGACTCACAAACACACTACTGCCAGTCACCTCATCAACACCTTCACGTTACATCCAAGCGTCTGCATCCCCACACATTCTGGACTTCACAACTTACCCATGAAGAACTCGAACCAGTAAGCTTGTGCCACAGCAGATCTGAATGCAGCTACCGACGTGCCGTCCAATGTGAAGCTGCATATCGTCCTCTTCTCCACGGGTGCTGCATCGCGAAACCCACGTCAGTCATCGAGTGACATCACTGCAGCACTAATTACCTCCGCCCATCACTGGTTTTGGCACCCCCAACCAAAAACCCTGCCGGACCATGCACTAAATTTCACACTTCATCGTCCGCCCGAACAGGTGCACAAACTACAACCTTCTGCCCACCCCCGTCCCACTCCACACCTCAGCCCACGCAGCTCAAAGCAACACACTCACTCTTGAACTTGATCTCGACCTCGCTGTCGATCAGCTCGTTCCCTTCCAGCACTTCGCCCAGCCCTCCCCATTTGTGTCGAGCATTGCCAGCCGCACCCGGACTGCAAAACGGCAGACTGTAGTAGTTGTACGTCTCTTGCGGATTGTTGTAAGGCCCCACTTTGTTCACCCACAGCATCACCGGATCCCCTTTGCCATACTGCACACTCACAACACACGGACCTCACCCATCACAACCGCGGCCCAGTTCGTCATCACAAAGCCATGTGCAGGTGCTGACATGGCACCCCGATCGTTCCCCAGCCCTCTGCTCGCAAGGGTCACGATCCAGGCACCCGCCCTGCCACAGTGACAACCGCGATGAATGTGTCCAATAAGGCATGCACCGCGGATTTCGACGCCACCCTTACCCTTGCTCCTCGACCTACATTTTGCGCTTCGAGCTTCCTAGGGCGATCGACGCCCTAAATGCCAACATTCTTCACGGCAATCATGACACCAACATGAACACAGTAGCGTTCTCATCAATACCGAGTTCTGCCAGGCGACGATCCGTGAAGAGCACGTGTAAGCAGCGAACACACCTTTTCCGTTCCTATACCGGAGCTCTGGCCAAAGCAGACGCATACATTACGGATCACGGGGCACGCCAACCCACCCTTGTGGACCTACTGCCCTCCATCCCAAAACTAAAATGCCGTGCAGTCCATCGCTTCCTCGAAACTAAAATCGGAGGCCACTCAGCACATCACTCTCTCGTCCGAAGTGCGCCTAGTCCGCGCCGGAGAGGACGAGGACGACGCCTCACATAATTGAGCAGGGTTCGACGCTTCTCGTGCTCATGCTACCGACACTGGATCACGTCCGCAAACAACTGTGCCGACCTAATTCACAGTGGTCCTCGCACCTGGACACGCTGATGCGTCGTGAAGCACACAGCCCACGGACCCTTGATGGGGGAAGTGAAATTATAACTCCCCCAAAAAACGGGGAAGTTGAAATCATGAGGGGGAGCGAGCTCATGGCGGCGAAGAGCAAGCAACCTACGGGGCAGACATGTGGAGAGAGATGGGACATACCCTGTGGTCGTACTCGTTGGCACTGCACAGCTGAAGCAAAACCAGCGCACACGCAACCCCCAACAGGCCAACCCTATTGAGGGTCCACATTTTGCACCCTCCTCCCCTCTCCCAGGTCGCCTCAACCCCGAGTGGCTCCGGTGCCAAAATTCCTCCCCCTGCGTCGTTCCTTTCCGGCGGTAGTACCCGCCACCACTGATGTTGCTCCCGATCTCAAAGAGCACCACTTGTGCCAGCCTCTCGTTCTTGTTCTGCGCTGTCAAAAATGTGAACGATTTCCGGCAGAGCGAACCCGCAATGCCAGAGCTCAAGAGCGCAGCGCCCCACAGCCTCGACGCTGCCTCCCGCAACGCGTCGTCCACATCAGATCGTCGGACTACCAAAACCCTGAACGAGGCTCGTGAAATCGACCAGTCTGAGTGGCAGCAGCAGATTCAACTGCACCGCTCGCACCTTCACTTTTTTACCTTCAGATCTGATATCTACAAGGAAGCTGTCTTCGAGAGACAAACTCGTCGATCGCGAGACCTCGGGGTCATGAGCTCGCAGACGACCCTAAACATGGGCAAACTTGGGTTGGGGTCGTGGGGCATTGCCATAATTCTCCGGTCATCCCGCTGCCCTCTCACCTGCTGTGCCGGTGGTGATCATCGCAAGACCGCCTTGTTTGATGCTCTCATCCCTGCTGTTCTCCCCCATTTCCAAGGAACGACTAGGAAATTCTACTTAATAGCTTTTTATTCTAAGAAATTTTTGGCAATTGAGATCAACTTACAAGATCCACAATAAATAGCTTCTTGCAATTGTGGATTTATTTTAAGAATAGAGTTATTACTTAGAGGGCACTTTTAATCTAATCACTATAGATATGGATGATAAGAATCTTGAATATTTCATAGCAATACGTTTTTTGAATCATTGTTAGGCCTGTTGGAGCATGTCTTTATAAAGATTTGATTTTAAGATTACTTATCGAATAAAAATACAACAAGATTTATTAGATGTTCAAATCTTGCATCTAAAGGAGGAGATGTAGCTTTTGATCAACAAAGAACAACTTTCTTGAAGTTTTTAGTCTTATGATACTTCTAAATTTGAACTTAAAAATAATTTATTTTATTTCAAGAAACACTTATATATTTTAAAAATAAAGCATAATTACGTATTTTTAGAACTCATCATGATTTTCCAATAATAAAATATTTCAGATTTAATAAGACTTTGGAACTATTCTTTAGAGATTTTTTGTGGTTTCAAATATGGAGGATGATTAAAGATTTTTTACAATCATGTGATGTTTGTTTAAAATCAAAAACTCCTCATCATCGACCTTAAGGACTTCTTTAACTATTACCTATTTTATTACAACCACAGTTAATTGTTTTTACAAATTTTACTATGGATTTTATTACAAATTTATAATACCATATTTTTTACCATACAAAATTTATCACAATGAAGAAATTCTTTTTTTATTATTTATTTGAGGTAATGTATTCCGAAATGTTTCTATAATGTCATTCCATCTTTGTTTTGATTAATCCTACTTTTGATGAAATTGGTTGGTGTTAAAGATTGAATTTTAATTTAACTTTATATTTTTGTTTTACTAAATGATTTGAAGTTAAAAAATAATAGAACTATGCTATATCTATTTTTTTAAATTAATATGGCTTTCTTTTTTTAAGAGCCTTGTTCTACAATTAGTAAATGTCTTTTTGTTTCATCAAACTCGTTTGCTTATTTCATGAGAGATGTTAGTTTAGGATTCAAATATCACCAAGATTCTTCCTTATTTGAATCATATGAAAATCTATTATAATATAAATCTTAACTTAATTAAATTAATCAAAAAATCTTAATATTAAAGATAGAAGGTATTTATTTTTAATGGTGATTTGCTTGAATCTTCAATAATCTATGCACATTCAAATGATATATCTATTATCTTTACAATTATAATATGAATTCTAACTAAAATATTTCAATGGCATATGAAATTCTTGGTTTCATTTTCATCAATGTACTTCTTGAGTTAGTCAACTCATTTTGCAATAAATTATAGATTGATCTAAATGATATTTGAATTCTTTCTTGAAGATCAATTTAGCAATCATATAAACAATGCTCTATAAGAATATTTGCATCTTCCTTCTCAAAAATATCTTGATAATTTTGATATTAGCTTAGAATGCAACTAAAAGTCTTTCCACCATTAGAAACACATGTGGGACAAATAACACAAGGTGATTCTTCCATTGCAATATGCAAAAAAAGTTCATGTGCCTACAAATATTGATTTGATTGTACAAGACTTTTGACTATCTACTTAATTGACAAAACTCATAGTTATAGTCTAAATAAAATCAAGACTACAAGGAATCCAATTTACTCAAAGATTATACTTATTTCAAAATGATAAATCTAAAATGACAAGATTACAAAGATTTCTAATCAAATTAAATATCACAAAATAACTATAACCATTAATTATAACAATTGTAGGATGGATTTCATTAATAACATCTCTAGAAGCCAATAGACAACTATCTATGACTTCTACATGAATAATACTAGTTTTCTTTATAAGAGATTGTTTTGTCTTTGAACAAACTTTTGATTTAATAATCAAGCTAAAACTCTTAAATCAAATAAGGAAGAATCTTGGTGATATTTGAATCCTAAACTAACATCTCTCATATAAGCCAAGAATTTAAGTTGTAAACCCTAAACCCTAAAACTTGATTACAAATTTAGAAGTATCATAAGACTAAAAACTTCAAGAAAGTTGTTCTTTGTTGATCAAAAGCTACATCTCCTCCTTTAGATGCAAGATTTGAACATCTAATAAATCTTGTTGTATTTTTATTCGATAAGTAATCTTAAAATCAAATCTTTATAAAGACATGCTCCAACAGGCCTAACAATGATTCAAAAAACGTATTGCTATGAAATATTCAAGATTCTTATCATCCATATCTATAGTGATTAGATTAAAAGTGCCCTCTAAGTAATAACTCTATTCTTAAAATAAATCCACAATTGCAAGAAGCTATTTATTGTGGATCTTGTAAGTTGATCTCAATTGCCAAAAATTTCTTAGAATAAAAAGCTATTAAGTAGAATTTCCTAGTCGTTCCTTGGAAATGGGGGAGAACAGCAGGGATGAGAGCATCAAACAAGGCGGTCTTGCGATGATCACCACCGGCACAGCAGGTGAGAGGGCAGCGGGATGACCGGAGAATTATGGCAATGCCCCACGACCCCAACCCAAGTTTGCCCATGTTTAGGGTCGTCTGCGAGCTCATGACCCCGAGGTCTCGCGATCGACGAGTTTGTCTCTCGAAGACAGCTTCCTTGTAGATATCAGATCTGAAGGTAAAAAAGTGAAGGTGCGAGCGGTGCAGTTGAATCTGCTGCTGCCACTCAGACTGGTCGATTTCACGAGCCTCGTTCAGGGTTTTGGTAGTCCGACGATCTGATGTGGACGACGCGTTGCGGGAGGCAGCGTCGAGGCTGTGGGGCGCTGCGCTCTTGAGCTCTGGCATTGCGGGTTCGCTCTGCCGGAAATCGTTCACATTTTTGACAGCGCAGAACAAGAACGAGAGGCTGGCACAAGTGGTGCTCTTTGAGATCGGGAGCAACATCAGTGGTGGCGGGTACTACCGCCGGAAAGGAACGACGCAGGGGGAGGAATTTTGGCACCGGAGCCACTCGGGGTTGAGGCGACCTGGGAGAGGGGAGGAGGGTGCAAAATGTGGACCCTCAATAGGGTTGGCCTGTTGGGGGTTGCGTGTGCGCTGGTTTTGCTTCAGCTGTGCAGTGCCAACGAGTACGACCACAGGGTATGTCCCATCTCTCTCCACATGTCTGCCCCGTAGGTTGCTTGCTCTTCGCCGCCATGAGCTCGCTCCCCCTCATGATTTCAACTTCCCCGTTTTTTGGGGGAGTTATAATTTCACTTCCCCCATCAAGGGTCCGTGGGCTGTGTGCTTCACGACGCATCAGCGTGTCCAGGTGCGAGGACCACTGTGAATTAGGTCGGCACAGTTGTTTGCGGACGTGATCCAGTGTCGGTAGCATGAGCACGAGAAGCGTCGAACCCTGCTCAATTATGTGAGGCGTCGTCCTCGTCCTCTCCGGCGCGGACTAGGCGCACTTCGGACGAGAGAGTGATGTGCTGAGTGGCCTCCGATTTTAGTTTCGAGGAAGCGATGGACTGCACGGCATTTTAGTTTTGGGATGGAGGGCAGTAGGTCCACAAGGGTGGGTTGGCGTGCCCCGTGATCCGTAATGTATGCGTCTGCTTTGGCCAGAGCTCCGGTATAGGAACGGAAAAGGTGTGTTCGCTGCTTACACGTGCTCTTCACGGATCGTCGCCTGGCAGAACTCGGTATTGATGAGAACGCTACTGTGTTCATGTTGGTGTCATGATTGCCGTGAAGAATGTTGGCATTTAGGGCGTCGATCGCCCTAGGAAGCTCGAAGCGCAAAATGTAGGTCGAGGAGCAAGGGTAAGGGTGGCGTCGAAATCCGCGGTGCATGCCTTATTGGACACATTCATCGCGGTTGTCACTGTGGCAGGGCGGGTGCCTGGATCGTGACCCTTGCGAGCAGAGGGCTGGGGAACGATCGGGGTGCCATGTCAGCACCTGCACATGGCTTTGTGATGACGAACTGGGCCGCGGTTGTGATGGGTGAGGTCCGTGTGTTGTGAGTGTGCAGTATGGCAAAGGGGATCCGGTGATGCTGTGGGTGAACAAAGTGGGGCCTTACAACAATCCGCAAGAGACGTACAACTACTACAGTCTGCCGTTTTGCAGTCCGGGTGCGGCTGGCAATGCTCGACACAAATGGGGAGGGCTGGGCGAAGTGCTGGAAGGGAACGAGCTGATCGACAGCGAGGTCGAGATCAAGTTCAAGAGTGAGTGTGTTGCTTTGAGCTGCGTGGGCTGAGGTGTGGAGTGGGACGGGGGTGGGCAGAAGGTTGTAGTTTGTGCACCTGTTCGGGCGGACGATGAAGTGTGAAATTTAGTGCATGGTCCGGCAGGGTTTTTGGTTGGGGGTGCCAAAACCAGTGATGGGCGGAGGTAATTAGTGCTGCAGTGATGTCACTCGATGACTGACGTGGGTTTCGCGATGCAGCACCCGTGGAGAAGAGGACGATATGCAGCTTCACATTGGACGGCACGTCGGTAGCTGCATTCAGATCTGCTGTGGCACAAGCTTACTGGTTCGAGTTCTTCATGGGTAAGTTGTGAAGTCCAGAATGTGTGGGGATGCAGACGCTTGGATGTAACGTGAAGGTGTTGATGAGGTGACTGGCAGTAGTGTGTTTGTGAGTCTCGAGTAGAGCATGGAGTGGCTCTTGGAATGTGGATGGAGGGAGGGAGAGAGAGCTAGGTGTGAATTAGTTGATTGCGAAGTGGAGTTCTGAGTTGCGAGGCGACCGTTGAGGTGGATAGGATGCTGCAATGGCATTGTTGGAATGGTTTCTGACAGTGGAATGTGTGTTCGTTTCGTGTTGTGGGTGGGTTTTGCAGACGATCTTCCACTTTGGGGTGCGTGATGGCCGATCCTTTTGGCACAGTTGGTTGTGGTTTGGTGTTGGACAGTGCCTGGCAGGGTGTGTGGATGTTGGTATCATATGCGGGATTTGCAATTCATACGGGAGTTGTGTGTCTGACGTGGTTTCGAAGTGCTATACGTGTGCTGTATGTTGGGGCAAGAAACGTTGGAATTTCATGCGTGTATGGCAGTGAGCGGGAGGGGGTGTGGGTGTGGGGGCGAGAAATGAGATGTCATGGTTGGGGTGTTTGTGGGGGAGTGCAGGGTTCGTGGGAGAGCAGCATGCGGACAAGAATGACGACGAGAAGTACACGATCTACACACACAAGGACCTGTTGATTAAGTATAACAACGACCAGGTATGAGTTTTTGAGTACGGGTTTGCAGGGTGGGGGTGTTTGGTTACGAGGGTTGGTGAGTGGTTGCGCGGGGGTGGCATGGACTAAGGTGGCGTGCGGTGGGGTGGGCGGGGGCAGATCATTCAAGTGAACCTGACCCAAGACAACCTGCAGCCCCTGATTTCTGGGAAAAAGATCGACCTGACGTACGCAGTGCAGTGGGTGGAGACCAACATATCGTTCATCCGACGATTCGACGCGTACCTGGATTACCCGTTCTTTGAGCACCAGGTGGGTGTGAGGAGGGAGCGGAGGGCTGAGTTGCAAGATTTGTGTAGCGAGTGTGGGTGGAGACGGGAGCTTGAAGCTACATGCGAGTTAGTGGTGTGTTGGAGGTTCATGGGATGGTGAATGGGACGAGTCGCGAGTTTGACGTGTGGGGGTGTTTGGTTTGTGGTTGATGTTGGGTGGCGGCCGCGATGACAGATACATTGGTTCTCTATCTTCAACTCGTTCATGATGGTGATATTTCTGACGGGGCTGGTATCGATGATTCTGATGCGCACCCTCCGCAACGATTATGCGAAGTATGCACGCGAGGAGGACGACTTGGAGACGCTGGTGAGTGCAGGGAGTCGATGATGATGATGATGATGATGATGATGCTGGTGGACGTTGGGGTAGGCGGTATTGGATAATGGAACGAGGGGGTGTTGTGGTGGTGGTTGGGCAGGAGCGGGACGTGAGCGAGGAGTCGGGATGGAAACTGGTGCATGGAGACGTTTTCCGGGCGCCTCGGAACCTGGTGCTGCTGTCGGCATTGGTGGGGACGGGCGCTCAGCTGGCGATGTTGATGCTGCTGGTGATCCTGTTAGCGATCGTGGGGATGCTGTATGTTGGGTAAGTGGATGCGGGTTTGTGTTGGTGTTTGGGGGATGAGATGGTGACGGAGAGGGAGACGAAATGGTGTACTTGATGTGAGGAGGCCCGTTGAGGGCTTATGTGATGTGGGTGTTTTGAGCTGCGGGAAGCGGTTGCCGCACTGAAGAGGGTGTTACCGTTCTATTGGTCGGAGAGACGAGTCGTGGCTCGGGAGGTGTAGTGGTTGCAGTGGTGGTCGTATGCGAGGGATGATTGGGTTCGTTTTGGTGGCGAGAATGGTGGTGTGAACGGGCGGGTGGGGGTGTGCATGCTTGGTTGCAGGCGTGGAGCTATTGTGACGACATTCATCGTGTGCTACGCGCTGACGTCGTTCATCGCGGGATACGTGAGTGGAGGGTTCTACTCGCGCAATGATGGTGCGTACCTGTACCCATGTGAGGAAGTGGCGGTGGTTTTGGGGAGGGGGTGGTGTGGTATGGGTAGGAATGGTTGGAATTATGGATGGGTTTGGACGTTGGATGCTTGCGTACGCTTGATGCCGGGTATGTGACGTTGGTGCAGGAAAGCACTGGATCAAGTCGATGCTGCTGACGGCGTCGTTGTTCCCATTCCTGTGCTTCGGCATCGGTTTCCTGCTGAACTTCGTGGCGATCTACTATCATTCGCTGGCGGCCATTCCGTTCGGCACGATGGTGAGGCATTTGCATCGTGGTGCGGTTGCAGCTTAGGGAGGGGGATGGGCGTGAGGCGTCGTTGTTAGATGAGGCGAGGCAGGATTGTTTCTGGTCAGAGAGGCAGCAGCGATGCTTTGGTGTGGTGCCTAGGGAATGCAATTGGATTCTGAGTGAGGGGAGCGTGGTGGGTGGCAGGTGGTGGTTTTTGTGATCTGGGCGTTTATTTCATTCCCGCTGGCTCTGTTCGGGACGGTGGTGGGGCGGAACTGGAGTGGGCAACCGGACAACCCGTGCAGGGTGAAGACGATTCCGCGGCCGATTCCAGAGAAGAAGTGGTACTTGAAGCCTTCGGTGGTGGCACTGCTGGGAGGGTTGTTGCCGTTCGGGAGCATCTTCATCGAGATGTACTTTGTGTTCACGTCGTTCTGGCAGTACAAGGTGGGTGGAGGTTGGAGGGAGCGGGTGGCAGGGTCGGAAGTGTGTGTTGGTTGAGCAGAGTGCATGGGGCTTTGGGTTGATGGAGACGTGTTTGAGGGCAATGGGATGGGAGGATGCGTGGCACTGGTTGTTGCGATGCAAGGGCGTTGGTTGCTGCGTGTGGGAGATATTCTAACTTGTGATAGTTTTGATGTGTGGCGTTTGTGTAGGTGTACTACGTGTACGGATTCATGCTGCTGGTGTTCATCATCTTGACGATCGTGACGGTGTGCGTGACGATCGTGGGGACGTACTTCTTGCTGAATGCGGAGAACTATCACTGGCAGTGGACGTCGTTTTTGTCGGCGGCGTCGACAGCGGGATACGTGTACCTGTACTCGGTGTACTACTTCTACATGAAGACGAAGATGTCCGGGTTTTTCCAGATCAGTTTCTACTTCGGGTACACGCTGATGTTCTGCCTGGGGTTGGGCATATTCTGTGGTAAGTGGGACTGGGCAGGCGTGGGTGGGTATCCTGGGGTAGTGCGTAATATTTGGTTGATGGGTTGTGAGGCGGTTGAGTGGAGTGGAGGGTCTGACGGGTGTGCTGTTTGTGGCGGCTGGCAGGAGCTGTGGGGTACCTGGGGTCGTCGATGTTTGTGCGACGTATATATAGGAACATCAAGTGTGACTAGGGTGGGGATCGAATTTTCCCCCGCAGGAAGTTGTGGGCTCTGGCTAGAGTGGTGCTTGTTGTGTGTGTGCCAAGTACCTAGAGTTGCCCGCGAGGCGACTACTTAGAACCTAACCAGACTGTATTCCACAGGGCCAGGCAGCCGATGAGGGCACTTGCTAGACGCGATTTGCAGATTATCTAGTGAGAGTAAGTGGAGCGAATTCATGAATTTGTGGGCACGGTCCGATTCCAAGCAGGGTAGCAGGGGCGTTCTAGAGCTCGCAGGGTGGCGCTTTGTGCACAATTTTTTAAGAAGTTCGTCTATTTTGGTGGCGCATGCCCGGTGTGTGCTGGGTTCCACATTTTCCATGCATGATCCTGGGTGCGACGATCGTGGGGGCATGTTTTGAACCTGTTGATCTGCGATTCAACTTGAATGGGTTGAATCGGATGTGCACTTCCAGTGTTATGAGGTTTGTCTGTGCGCTCGACATTCACACAATTGCTGTTTGAATTTACATTATTTTTATATATTTTTTTTAACGTTTTCTTTGGCGAGGATATCGGCCTCGTGAAGGTTATAATAAAATCTTGCGGTGTGGATGATGTTGGAGGTCTTTCCCTAGGTTCCAAGACTAATAGTCCTTTCGCTGGGATTGTATTTGTGAGGATTTCTTGTTCTGAATGGTAGTACGATTGCAATTTGACAAATCTTGTAATTGCAACATCCCACCCCGAGTTCGGTCCTTCTTCCATTACTCAATCACTACGCGGGTGGTTTGGACGTGTAATTAGCTCACCTCACGTGTTCACCTTGCGGGTAACTGCGATGGCAGTACCGCTGGACGGGGCAGAAGTATATTGGCTGTGCGCCATCTTCAGGATCACAGCTATGCACTTATGTCTTACTCAAAGTGGTTCGTATTGCTGCACAACAGAAGACCTGTGCGGTGAGTTCCTCCGAACGCCCAACCTCTAGTGGGATACAACCAATTGGTTGGGAAAGGAGCTAGGTTTGGAACATTGGCAAGGCGGTCATTTGTAACGAGGATCGTAGCACTGCAGGTTCGGGGAAGACAACATTGGTCGAAATCGGATTTGCAGTATTTTGAGCATCTGGATGGACGGTCCAATTGCAACTACATCCTACGTGAGGGCCAACGCAACATTTCGGTATTTTCTTCTAATGATCTGGTTTTTCCTGTTTCCTCCGTCTCCGAAGTCCGACAGAAGAGTGTCATCTGCTGCGGCCTGAGAACGCATGGTCTAGCTGTCGGGTGTGTTTTCAAGGTGTTGGAGTGCGGTTTAGTTTGGGTCGTCCTGAAAGACCGAGGAATCAGTCCTCAGAGCACCTCACCCACTATGTCGCGCATCTTTGGTGCACAAGACGATACATTTAGTTTGTGGAAGCAGTTGTGAAATGCCAGAATACAAATGTATGGTCAGTCAGGGGGTACGGCAAAACAATGCTGTGGTACCACTCAGTCTCGTCACTCTTTTAGGTGTATCCAGTTCACCAGAGAGGTGGCTATCACCACAAGAATAGTATCTTATTCTTTAGACTTGGCGCTTTTGTAGTGGTCGGTGGATCACCTTGTTAATGCTACTACAAAGGAGTTCTGTACCACATTCAAACATTAGCTTGTGTATTTGGAACCTTATTCACAATGATTGAATTGTTTAAGATATTGGTATTCCATATCATTCATATCATTGAAATCAGTAGGTGATGTTGCAATCATGAAGATGAAGGGGGAGGATGTTTAAGTGATTGTTGTGGAGTATTGTTGACATGTCAAGTGTGTAATTGAAGGCTCTTACCACTACATCATTTTTATGATCATTTTGAAGTTCATCACTTCTTCAACAATAATTGGCATTTTTTTTTGGCTAGTATGTATGTTCAAGCGATGTGTTCTAAAGTTTTGTATATGTTTGTTGAAGGAGTATGGTGTTCTTTGTTCATTTTGTCTTGTAGATATGAGGGAGGGAGTACTGTTGCATGTCTGTTGAGTACAAGCATAGCCTTGGATGATTCATTTCATTAAAAGAAACTGCTATGTTTTATTTCCAAGGCTCCCAACTAAATCCAACTTTTTATTTTATTTTGTAGTGAATTAGATCATCTAGTTTTAATTGAAAATTCTACAAAGTTATGCATTGGGATTTTTAATGGAATCTTGTTAGAAGTTGTTGAAATATTTTTGTACAAGATAAAGTAGTAAAGTTTATGTGCATTAAATATAATTATAGATATATATATTTATGAGACATATAATAGAGCTCAAAAGCCTACTAATTGTTAGCACCATTACATTTCTAATTGTTTTGATATGTGCATGGAAAAATTGAGGAGGTATATAGCTATTAATATCATTTATAGAGCATATTCTTAATACCACATAATAAAATGATTTAAAGTTAGAAAAGTAGAAGATATATATATATATATATATATATATATATAAAATTGTAACATGCCATTGAAAATTTATTGTGTATATATGTACATTATGCACACACAAGCTTTATCTTGTTTAGAATTTGTCAATAAAGTATCACAAAACTTGTTGGAAATAGGTGTCCACCTACAATCGCATATGAAAATGAGAGAAGTATGATATGTGGATATAATTTATTAATCGGACATGTAAGAATTGATAAGAAATGCAAGTTTTGTGGATAGATTGTTTTAGTTTTAATAACATTATTTTCTTAGTGCTAATTTAGTTATGATCTTATATTTCGGTTTTGTTTGTTTTATTTTTTGATTTTTTGATTTTTTTATATAAAAATTACCAGTCTTTAGATTGGACAAAACCACTAAGTTTTAAAGGCTTGATTGAAGTGCATTAGATTAGATATTTGAGTTCAAATTATTGTAAGTACCAAAGTCAAATTTATATTTTCATAGGATAGATATTTGGATTTTGGAATAGGTTTTTCATTTATTGCTAGAGTTAGAATTAAGCGCTTTCTAAAACAATGGCTAGATTTTGAACAAGAAAGTAATTATTTTTTTTTACTTAATTTTCTTTCACTCACATTTTTTAAATATTGGTAATTATTTTAGTCGGACCCTCTTTATAATTAGCATAAAAATTAAAGTTGATTGTTTATTTGAAACAATGTCTTTTGCATTGTGACTCTATAGATGTAAGTTAATTAGAATATTGATTAAACAAAAAATGAAGCATATTCAAGTTTGACAGGATTCTTCTATGTTGAACTATCTAATAGATTAAATTTAGCTTACATTTTTATATTCTATGATATATTTGTTACTATAATAACATGATATTTCTTTGGAAGTTGGTGGTTTGTTTTACAATTAGGAGTTCTTGATAACTTTGTTGTTCTTTTGAACTTGTATGTCCTTGCAATACATTGATCTCCATACTTATTGGGCTATTGGCAACAATCAAGTGTACTTTTGTTTCCAATGTTGAGGATGTTATGTTGTTTGGAGTGTTATTTGTTTTCATAAGCTATAGCGTCTTTGAGCCCAAATGTAGGGGAGCTTCATCTTATAGGGCAATGTTGCTCTCACCTTCTAATCATATTACTATGGGCTATAGTGGATAATATTGTATTTAGAGTCTTTTGTGTGACCTTCTTCTATTCCTACATTGCAAGTGTTTTTATCAAACCACCTCAAGAATCATCTTGTTTTGATCAACATTTGATAACTTTGCATCTTGCAACACATTCTCTAGACCAATTGTACACCTAACTTGCATACTCAAGCAAGGCTCTTTAACCTCTAGAGTTGTGTCACAATAATTCAATATGTTGATGGTAGTTGTAATCAGTGACGAGCTAATATTTGTCAGCAATAGTAGAAACATTTCTATTTTTTCTTTTGCTTTAATCTTCATTTACTTCTATAAAACTTTCTTGTCCTTGAAATTTTTTTCTCTCCTTGCCTTCTTTAATTTGGCAGTTCATTAATTCATAATATTAGCGTTGAAATTATCTCCTTCAAAGTGAACAACTCTTTAATAAAGATTTGAATGACTTACGATTTTCTTATTAAAATGACGACATCAAGCAATCTACCTTCTCCACTTTCTCTTTGATGAACCACTCAAACAAGATGGATGTGTTTGAGGTGTTCATCATGGTTTCTTGCTTTGCAATCTATCTTGTCTATTGGTCGTTGCCCTCAAGGTATGTTGCTTATGTAGATATTGTACGTTGTTTCTTGGCATTTTTTACATAGAGGCTTGTTACCTTCTTTAATCGCTAATGCCTAATCAATGGAATCCACATTGATTCTATGTTCTTATTAGTACACCCTAATGTAGTCTACATAAACCATTTAATCTATTTTTTCTATTAAACTTCCAACTTAATGTTTATCACTGCTACTTAAATAAAATAAAAATCCAACAAAAATAAAAATATGAGGTAAAATAACAAGAAAGATTAGGATTCAAGTATCACATATCTCCTTGTGTAAAAATATAGAATTGGTTTGGATAGGTCTATTCTACTTCCTCCATTGGCTCTTGGTTTCTACCCATTGAGGACATTGTCATTGTTCTACTAACCAACTTGTCTTATTTGATAGTTAACAAAATTCTTCTTCTTCATCTATGAATCCTACAACAAAGTTGTAACACACGAGTATCTCTGACAACTTAGGCTCAAGCCTCTTCTTTTGGCTAATTAAGACAATTTTTATTGTTTTGTTGCCATAGATGGTCACCAAGTTGTTGTTCCAATTTTGGTTAATCTTTACATCAATCAACCAAGGATAATCTAATAGCATATTATATGCCTCATTTACCTCTTTTTTCTTAATTACAATCAAAGTGATTAGGTAATAAATATCATGTATATAAATCTTTTCATTATAGATCATTTTAATTGATCCTTTTAGTGATCAAATTAACACTTGACTCACCATCAAACAACATGTTGTTCTAGGTCTTGTTGCCATCCTGCATTGATAATACATTTAGTTCTTGGTTAACATCTATTGCCAAATTAATCACTGTTTTTTCTTACCTAACAAACTTGCTTTAAACTTTGTTGTTTGCATTAGGTCTAAATTCAAACTTATATTAGTCTTTTATTTTAGAAATATATAAGCCTTGACATAATCCATAATATTTGAAGCCATATTTAGTAGTTGTGCAAGCAAGATAGTAATGGAATTGTTTAATATTTGTCTTCTTATCACCTTTATAAATTATTCCTTCTTATGTTTACTAAAACTTCTTTCTAAAGATTTTTCATATATTGGGTGGTTTGTCTTGATGGTATAGTTCAAAGCATCCAAGTTTGAGAATTATTTCTTGTAATTCTTCAAAAGTTCTTTTTTAAGAATATTTTCATGTATAGAACTTACTTGACTTAGAGCCTTTTCTTTTGCTTTCTATTCTTTAGCTTCCTTCAATTGATCCTTTTTGAGGGCTCCAATCATTAAATTTTTGATCTACTCTTCTATATTCCAATCTTAATATAGACCTTGTAAGATTTGTGCACCCTAATTTCTTCTTATATTAAACAAAAGTCATGCATTTTGGCACTGCACCCAAATTATATCAGCCATGTCTATTGGGTTTTTAGGCTCATCCAATCATTTGATTTCTACATTACTAACATAGTGATTTGATTTTTTGTTCTTTTACTCCATATTGATTAGAAATTGATTATATAAATGCATTTTTGAGAAATTCTACCATCTATCTCATGGTTTATGATACATGAATTATCCATTTGGTCTTAGACTGAATCCACTTGCATGATTTGTAACTTTGTGTAGATTAGGTGGTCTTAGACACTTGAGGTTTTAGTTACATGAATTCACTACTAGTTGTTAGAAATAAATCAGTAATGCTTGTCATTATGTGTGAGCTTCTTGCTTATATAGCAAAACTTTCTTGGTCCCTCTTATAGATTGGCTTGTTTAATAGATGTACTTCTAATCCTACTGGAAAATTCACTCTTTTACATCTTATGAATTAGGAAAATAACTCACTTGTGAATTTAGGACAAAAAATTTACTTGTGAATTTAGATACAAAAAATCTAGTGCCAAAAAAATATAATTTAGGATTAATTAGTGTAGAAAATCTTAGATAAATAGAAAGAATTGTATTGGTAGTAGAATTATGTCTTGCTGTATGAATACTAGTGTGAAATTATTGGATAATTATGATTTCTAGTTCTGGATAGTGCAAGAATTCCTTGTTGGTTTTAGGCTTTTTGTTCACCATCTGATTTTATAACTTACTTTACAATAAAGAAAATCCTAATCTTGAACAAATTGAGTAAGCAAGCAATAAAATGCAACATCTTGATCTTTTATTTTGTACATGGGCATCGTATACATGAAGTGAAGAAAAAAAAATCAGGCCTATGCCTGAGATTGCTCAAGCACTTCATGGCACAACCATTTTAGCTCGCATATCAACAAATGATAAGGTGATGGATTTGGTGGAAATGGTAAAATGAGAGCTGCTGTTCCAAAGGCAAGATGGATGTGGTTGTTGATCTTCAACGAGCCGTCGATGAACCACAATCCTCAGAAAGAAGCTCCGTACATGAGGGGTCTGGCTTTCCTGAATATTATTTTGTTTTGTTTTGTTTTGTTTTTTTGCATATTGGAGCTTTGCATTCTGCGGTTATTGCGGTTGAAGCTGTGTTATTTTCTCTTGGTTTGCATAGTAGTGTATGACAGTGTTTAGTTGCGCCGTTTTTAATTGTTTGTTATTTTTTCGTGTCGTTGGCCTGATTGCGGCTGGCAACAGTTGTGTTCGTGTGGTGGATTGGAGCTCCGTGGGTTACTTGTGATTGGTCGGAGCTGTGGCTTTTGTTCCCTCTATTGTTTAACTAGCCTTGTGAAGTTTAAGACGGTATCGCCATTGAAGTCGCGGTGGACTTCGGAGCTACTGCTGGTATTTTTTTTTCCTCCCTCTTGCTTCCGTGTGTTTCTGTGGTGGAGACGGTTGTCTACCTGATATTATCTTGTGCAGTTCCTCCATTGACTTGGTAGTCTTTTGTCTAGTCGTCGCCAACCGTATATTGATGTTGTTTTCACCTAAAGTAAGTGATTATGCACGGAGGTTCAGCACAGTGTTACCTTGGACTTGGAAGACGAGGACGTCAGCTGGAGGTTGGGACTGTCGCCTTGGCGGTTGGAGCAACGACTTCCAACAGTTGGTGACTGGATTTGTGCAATGCCAAGTGCTATTCTTCTGCAGCTCCTATCGTCGACAGCTGTTTGGTTAATTTTTTCTCTCTTGCTTCTTGTGTTGCAGCAATAATTGACACAATGTTATTTGGCTTCTTTCTCAAGTTTTGTTTTTCTGGTGCTGTTATGGTGGATCTTTGAGTGTCGTTTTTTTCCCTTGCTAGATTGCTATTCAAGGGTGGCGTGTAGCTAGAGTTATGGAGCATCAAGTGGTTCTGCGGCCAACTTGTCATTGGTTTTTCTTGTTCATATTGATGAGGTTTCTTCTTTTCCAATGGTTGTTGGGCTCCCAGTTGTTGTCTTCGTCTCTAGATTAAACTTGGGTTCTTTAAGAAGCAACCACATGTTGCTAAGCAAGTAGGCAAGCTTATTGTTGCACTTGTGTCAATTACTAAGGAAGTTGATTAGTAGATTTCTGTTGGAGAGGTGCATCTAAATTCCACCATTCTCTCTTATAGGAAGCTAAATACTACTTGTTGCAAATTGTCATAATAGTCCTAATCTCCTTGTTCCTTTGTATGTGTCAATTTTGAACAAGTACCAAAGACACAATTTACAATGTTGGAAGGTCAGTAATCTTAGTGTATTGATTTGAGTGTGTGAGTATAGTATAGAAACATAAGTGCTGTGGTGGCAATTTGAAAATTAGAGTTGGAATACTTAGGTATCAAGGCCTTTTAGCCCTAAATAAATCCTAATAAAATCTTAATAAAACCATAAATTTTAAATCAAATCCTATAGCAAATTAAAATCTCTATAACCAATAATTTAACTATAGATTTTGATTCAAAATTTGTACACCTCTCAATTACTTAGTTAAAAATAAGTATAAAAAATTTGAAGAAGATTGAAATTATCAAATAGAAGATAAATCTTATAATCTGCTTGGATATTAGTTGGCCTTCTTTTCCAATCTTGATGTTAGTCTCTTAGTCCCAATGTCTCTTGATTTCACTATCTAATTGCTTTCAAATTCTATAAAATTATTGAAAATTAAGTCTTTTATTAGTGAGCAAAATTTTATCTTAATTCAAGTGGCAAATTGCTACAAATCTTAGAAATTCTTATTGGTCTTTTAAACTCCAATATTTGAGATTCTAATATTTAAAAATTTGAATAGTCTTATAATAAATTGTTTGATCATGTTCAAACTTGAGATACATATCCAACACAACTACAATAAAAAATTAAATTTTTTTAATTATAGATTATTTATTAATCTTGCAAAATTCTCCAAAGTATTAATTCTTTATATTTATCAAAATCCAAAATCATCCCAAAACAACCTTGATTTTGGAAAGCCTTTACAAAATCAATACAAATTTAAATTACTTAAAATTAACATTTGAAGATCTTTGATCTAGTTTGTTTTTAAATCCAAGTCTTGAATTAGCAAAAAAATCCAAAATTATCATACAAATGTAATTTTGTGTCTTGAGGTCTAATTTCAACCTTGATTCACAACCAATTCTCTTTGGGTATCAATTTTATATTTCTTAAGGTAATTTTTGCCACAAACTATTATTAATTTTTTCCTAAAAATATCTATATATTATTAAATTTGTCCTAAAAATATCTATATATTATTTATTTTTCTAAATTATTTTATTTTGTCTTATTTATAGTTATATGAAGTAAGTAGGAATTTTCTTTTTACAATAGGAAATATTAATACTAAAAGTTTTTACTACCTCTCTATCTTTTATCCATGTTTTGCTACTATATCTTTTAACAAGGCTTTTTTATAATAGAATCCATATTTTTATCTTTCACCATATAATTATATTATAATTTGATACTATTATAGTAAGTTTTATATCAGTGCTCAATTATTTGCTTAATATTATATTGTAGATAGTTTTGAGATTATATGTAATTTCCAATGTGTTGTACTTCTTTTAACAATTGATATGTATAAATAGATTTTATGGTGGTTGAGAAGCTAAGCTTTAGACAATAACACTCTTATGTTTTATTTTATAGTTTTTTTTTTAATTATTGATCTTCTCTTCAATCAAGTATATTTTATGGTGATGGCCAAAGCTAAGAGAAACTTTTGAATTTTTTTATGATTTATTGTGGTTATTTTTGCTAATTTCTTAGCACCTAATACAATAGATAGCAAGAATTTGTTCATTATAAGGTTTTTCAATACACTATAATCCATCTCAATATCAAATGTTAGAATAAAGTTGAAAAATCTTACATAATCCTATAAAATCCACTACATCTTTGTACATGTCTTTATATCAATATTTCTCCTTCAACTTAATAAATGTTGTCCAAATTCTTCTATATCCTACCCATAATCTTTCATGAAATTCCTTAATAATCTTTGTTGAGCTTTTAAACTACATATCACTTGTTGTGGTACTTCTCTTCTCTTCTTTGGATGCTTCCATAAATATCCATTATGTAAAAAAATATCCAAAGGCTTTCTTACGGATTTTCTTAAATTTTTGATCTATTCAACCCTCTTATTGCTTGAATGTGCTTAAATAATTTTCAGCATCATTCCATTTACTTTTATATAAATTTCTTAAAAATATTTCTAATGGTGTATTCAAACATATATCTACTTCTTTTGATAATGCATTAATATAAAATTTTGTATCTACATCATCTTTCAAATCAATCATATCCTCTTCATCATAATACCTTACTCTTGATAACATATCTATGATTGAATTTTCTTTCCTTACAATGTGTTTAAATTTTAGATTCATAGATTTGATATATGCTATCTACTTTAATGTAATAATATTAGGAATTAAATAATTTGTAATCATGTCTAATAAAGATAGATAATCTATTTTTATAACTACCAATGTATTAATCAATTATTATTTTTTATTTTTCATAGCTATTACTACATCCCATAATTTTCTTTTGATTTGTGCATACACTCTCTATCTAACATTCAAAACCTTTATTACAAATCTTATTACATATCTATTTTCTTGTTCATTATGTTGTCTAATTACTCAATTTATTCCAATTGGGCTTGCATAAATTATTAATATCACTAGCCTTCCACATTCATAATTTATTTTCTTCCAAGTTAGAGGTAAAGAAAGAAGTTCTTTTAATTTTTCTATAGTTTTTTTTATTCTTCTTTTTATTGAATTTTTTATTCTTTCTTAACAATTCATACAATGGGTCTGCTATATGTGCAAAATAAAGTATCTTTATATGATAGAAAATATATGCTCCTAAATTTTTTTTGACTTCTATTGTTTTTGTACATTCTTTCATTTTTTTTTAATAATATCAATCTTTTACATATTTAACTTACATCCATATGATCCACACATATGTCCTACTACTAAAACTTCTTTTACTCCAAATATTGATTGTGCCCTTGATAAAATTAAATGAACTTCTTCTAACCTTGTCAAAATCTTTTCACAATCATAAATATGATCTACCACAAACTTCCTATATCCCTTTGAATCCAATTTTTTTTTTTTTTTTTTTTTCTTCACATCTTTTAATTGATACATCATCTAGGAAAGATATTATTATTTTTAGAATAAAATTTCTTAATATCTTATACATTCTACTTATCATGTATGCCACAAAATTTGTAGCCCCTTATGATAATGTACACATTCTAATCAACCTTAGTGGTCTCTTCATAATTGTCAAATCTCTATTTTGCATTGTCAATTAGAGTTGATCATATCTTGAATAAAGATCTATCATAAAATAAATTAATCTCTCTACAAATTTATCTAAAATTGGACTTAAATCCATATTCATAATTATTATTTTATTTATTAGTTACATATCTAAAATAAACCTCAATATTTTATTTTTTTTAGATATTATAAACCATTGATTGAAATGTGATACAATAGATGGTTTTAAAATTTCCATCTTAATTTTTTCATTGAATAATTCAACTAGTTTTGGCAAATGAGCCTTTGGAATTAGAATTGGCCTTAAATTCCATTGTTTATGTGGAATTGTAAAAATAACCATGGATGCTACAATACTTAGATCAATACAACCTTTCTCATGTGATTCAAATGTAAATACTTTACCATGTTGTGAAAGCATTTTTTTGAAATATTTCTCTTCATTTTTGTCAAAAAATTTTTACATCTAACTTTCAAACCATCTAATGTCAATTCATCCTTGAATTCATGACCTATTTTTCTTGGATTCCTTAAATTGGATTGCATAGAAGCCTTTTCAATCCCTTCTTCAAAATTTGATGGTAGTAGCAATGCCATTAGTTTAATCTTCTTTTTAATGAGCTTATATTTTGTGTTTATTTTTACTTCATACTTATCTACGTATTCTTTCATCTCATTATAAAATCGCTTAGAATGCATGTTTATTACTTTATTACCACCTTCAAAATCTAAATCCAATAATATTTGTAAATTATTCATAGTATCACCAAAGTAAGATTCTTCAAACATCCTTGATATGTATTCATCTTTATCAATTACTTTGCATTTTTTCAACTCATGTTCTATATTTTTGATATTTTTCTTTCCTATTCTTCTAAAATTATTTATATTTTTAAATAAAATATATCTATCATGTGATAGTCCTATAAAGGCCTAATTTCTTCTACTAGGAAAGAAACCACTACTTCTTCTATAATTACAACCCTTCTTTATAATGGCTTCTATTAAAAATCCTTTGATTTGTCAAGATCTTTAATTTTTATTTTGTGTATTCTTGGTAAAATATGCTCTTTTGAATTATTTCAATTTCTTTTATGATTTGGACAAATTGTTGTTATGATGTAACACAAATAATAAATATAATGGATAAAGAAATTATTATATTATAAAATATCTGACTTCAAATATTATAGCAAATTATCTTAAAAAATAGACAATAGTCAAAAGAAATAAGATTAAAGATGTAAATGCTATCTTTTATAAAATAGGCTTCTATTTACTTTGTAAAGCCATAAATAAGGAAAAATAAGATAGAGTAAAAAAATAAAGAATATGAGTATATTTAAGAAAAAATTAAGTATTGATTTTAGTAAAAATTAAATCAAAAGGATAAAATTTGATACCTAGAGAGGACCAGTTATCAACTTGGGTCAAAATCAGACCTTGAGGCACAAAATCGAGCACCTATAGCAACTCCAAGGTTTTTTTGAAGATCAAAGAGTGGAATTTGAGAGCAAACTAGATGAGGTTTCTTGAACATTAATTTTGATTGATTTGAGTGTGTAATGACTTTGTAAGAGCTTAACAAAGTCACAGTTGTTTTGGGAGATATTGGAATTTGTGAAATAAAAAGGATATTACATTTTAGAGAAATTTGTAAGTTTGATAGTAGATCTATGGTTCAAAATTTAAGGACTTATATAAATAATTGTTTGAAGTATATGATGTAAGTTTGAGCTTGATCGAATGGTTTAATTGAAGGTTATTGAATTTCAAGTAGGCTAAAGGACCAAAAAAAATGGACTTTGAAGGACAGTTAAGATTTCTAAGATCTTTAGTAATCTACTAGTTGGATTGGAATAAAAATTATGTGTGAAGATAATAGAATTGATTTTCTACACATATGTAAATTTTAAAAACAATTGAATGGTGTAAGAAGGAGATATTGGTGCTAGAAGACCAATATCAAGGTCGAAGAAGGAAGATGGCCAATACTTGAGCAGATTTTGATATTTTTCTTCTATTTGGTAAATTCAATTCTCTTCAAATTTTGTATTCTTGTTTCCAACTTAGTTATTAAGAAGTGTGTAAAATTTTAAGCAAGATCAATAATTTAATCAATAGATATTGAAGTTTTAAATTATACTAGGATTAGATTAAATTGATTAGGTTTTGGTTAGGATTTGATTTAAGATTAGGGTTAAGTTAGGATTAAAGATTTTACTAGGATTTGATTATGATTTAGGATTGGACTAGGATTTAGGATTTGATTTAGGATTTAGGATTTGTTTAGGATTTTTGATTGAAGTCTATTAGGATTTCAACTAAGTTTAAATTAGAACTTGGTTGAGATTTATTTAAGATATATTTGTGATTATTATAATATTTCTTTAGGATTTCTTAAGAATTATTTTAAGGTTTATTGTAGATTTCTTTTGAATTCTTTTAAGATTTTTTATTATTTCTTTTGTAATTTTTTTAAGGTTTCTTTTGAATTTGATTAAAGCTTTCTTAGCATTTTAAAGATTTAATTAGAATTTATTTAATGTTTTATTAGAATTAGGATTTTTTTGTTGTAATTTTTATTCTATCTTCCACAGCCAGGTACTTGGTGCATTCTCGAGCAAGACTTCACGTAATATGATATTGTTAAAAATTGCATTGCCTTCTTTTCATTTTAACTTCTTATCCTTGTATAGGCCAAACCATCATCTATAACCTTTGTTTTCATTCATGTGATAGTAATATATGATTTTTTTAAAAATAATGTCATGAATATATATAGGTATTTTTATATATATATATATATATATATATATATATATATATATAGAAGTAGATAAGAGTAAATAAAAGTAATTATTTTTATAATACCTTTTAGAGAAGCTTCTTAGAAGCTTTATAGATATTGATTTGACTTTACATGTATTTGTAATTGATTAGTAGATTAGAAACTTAATCAACAAATTAATAACGTATTGACAGCTTATAAAATAAGCTAACTATGCGACACACATATAGAAAACTTGCCTTGTAAGTTAAGATACGTGTCTTACAAAGTCAACATATTTTGGAGGTCCTATAGGACATTGCCATATAGCTTATATATGGAGGCAAGAATGAAGCCTTCTTCACTCTTGTCAATGCCTTTCTAGTTCTTAATCTTGTTTTAAGACTTTTTAGTCTTCTTGTGTTTGGCAAAAGCCATTCTAGTTCAATATTATATAATGTTTGAGTGACTTTCTAGTTCTTTTTAATGATACAAGAGTATATTGAAAATTTTCTTTTTTTGAAATTCATGATATCAAAAATAATTCTTTTAAGTCTCATGATACTTCCAAGTTTGAGTTCAAAAATAACTTATTCTATTTTAAAGAATGATTATATATTCTAGAAGATGGGGCATGATTACATGTTTTTCAAATTCGTCATGATTTTTTTAGCAATTCGACATTTTAGATACAACAAGACTTTGGAATTAATATTGAGAGATTTTTGGTAGCTTCAAATATAGAAGGCAGTCAAAGATTTTGTACAATCATGTGATATTTGTTTAAGATTCAAAAACTCCTTACCATCCACCTTATGGACTATTTTAGCCATTACTTATTCCAAAACAACCATAGATTTTTATTTCTATGGATTTTTTCAACGATCTTCTAGTCTCAAGTTCATATGATTTTATATTCGTGATAATAGATCATTGCACCAAGATATCACATTTTATGTCATCTAAAAAATCTATTACAAGTGAAGAAATGACTAAGCTCTTTTTTTTAACAACATCTATTACTATCATGGATTGCCTAAAGTTATTATATTAGATAAGAGGATTCAATTTATATCAAGATTTTGGAGAACCTTTTTTAAGATTTTAAAGGTAGATATAAAGTCTTCTTTGGCTTTTTATCTTTAAACTAATGGGTAAACAAAATGGATGAATCAAGTTTTGGAGCAGTACTTGAGATATACCATCAACTATCATTCAGATATTTAAACAACTCTTTTACAATTGGCAAAGTTTTCATACAATAATTTGATATATTCTTCTACTCAACAAATATATTTCTTTGCTAACTATGGTTACCTTCGACGAATTAATACTTTTAATTTTTTAAAAGTTGATAATCATGTAGTATATGATAAGACTATTTTTTTTTATTAGAGCTATATATAACAATGAAGATATAGTTTAAGAAAGCTATAGAACAATAAAAAATTAATTCAAATGCTTATTGTAAGGAACAACCACAATTTATTGTAGGTGATAAGGTATGGTTACTTTGTCGTAATATCGAGACTAGTCGTCTTTGTAATAAGTTGGATTATCATAAGCTTGGACCTTTTTCTATAAGTGAATAAGTCAATCTTGTTGCTTATTGATTACATCTATCACAATCTATGAGGATCCACCTCATATTTCACGTTGTCATATTACGTGTTGTCTTGCTGCGGAATACACTAAGTACCTAATTGTGGAAGATGAGTTTGTGTTTCACAAGTATTCAAGAAATCCTAATGGATTTTATCCATACAAGAAGAATATAATCTGAATTTCAATTCAAAAGTGCTAATAACACTCTTTTTAGTAGCTTTAACCATGCATAAATCCCAATTACCTTGTTACTTTCATATTTAAGCAATTTAGACTTTTTTTGTAAGCCTCAATCATAATCAATGAGCTTTAACAAGTTGTAACATCCAATCTGACCATCCACTTGATTTAAAATTTTGCATGCAATTGTCAATATAAGTCTTTTATATGCTCAAGAATTTTTAGCCCAATCCAACTTACAAATTGTGAGAAAACCTCCAAAAATTGCATTATTGTCACTCAACTGTCAACTTGAAAAGTAAAGCAGAAATCCCAGCAGTGATTTCTCTCTTTTCAACCATTAACTTTGACTCAAAATTGGTGTGCAGCTTGATCTTCAAGTCTTTCAACACCATGCCAAATTTCACTTTGATCCGACTAATAGATCTTCAGATATCTCAGAAATTCTTCCCAACTTCAAACTACCAACTTTTGAAATGCTCTTGTGTTAAAAACTAGATATCACTAAACCACGCCATTAGATTATCACAAAATTTTGTACACACTTATTACATCCAATAATCCAAATAATATCAAATTTTCAACTGTAGATGTTATGCCATTTGCATGAATTAGCCAAAATTACTAATCTTAATTATATTATATAAAATCCAAATTACCAATACAAATCCTAACTTTGAATAATAATTACTTAGTCTTAAAAAATCCTCAAAAAATAGTTATTATGCCTTTGAAAAGAACTTCAAGCTAGCTCTCAAATCCTATCCTTTGATCTTTAAATGAATCCCTATTTTTGTCCTAGGCAGTCATTTTAGTGGCTAAAGGTTTGATTTCGATCCTATCTCACAAATGACCGACCCTTGGATATCAATCCAATCTATTCTAAGGATTGTTTAGCCCAACCCTACTCTCAACTTAATCCTAGTACCAACTATACTAATTATTTATCTCTCCTAACCTAATTTTATCAATTTATGGTCTTTTTAAGGTAGTAGAAGAATTTCTACAACCTAGAAGATAAAATTACTAACTAACTTTCAATTTACTAACTATTAAGATAAGAAAATAACCTAAGAGGCTTTTATAAAAGCCATATTTAGATACCTCAAATTATAATTGAACTAAGATAATTAGATATTAATTAGAAATTTAATTTTGATTATAATTTCACTATATAGTCGCATTACATCTCAACAACGTATCCTTTCTTAAGCCATATTTGATAATGAATATCTTGAAAAGAAGAAAAATGCCACCTCTTGCTATAGAAGTAAATAATGATTAAGAGTTTGAGGTAGAAGAAGTTTTAGATTCAAGGTGACATCAAAATAGGTTGAAATATCTTGTTTATTGGTATAGATATGATATTAGTGAATGCACATAGGAGCCAACAAAGAATCTTGCAAATGCAATAAAGAGAGTTGAAGCTTTTTATTGACGACATCCATTAAAATCAAAATAAAGAATAGTAAATTTTTGTTATAAAAGAAACAAGATCAAAAGAAGATAATATTCTATTTTTTTATTCTTCTTTATAGCTTGTGTATATTTGTGATACTAAAGAAATGGAGAACTAACTACCAGCAGCTTTAACTTAAGAGCTTTCATTTGTAGACTTACTAGATGAGACATTGCAATTGTTACAATCTTCAAGACAACAAAATTGAGATGAAGATCCTCAAGAACAAGATGTCTTTCTTCAAATAGATGGTGAGATACAATGTGTTTGGTATCACAACATTGGAAGAGACTTCCAATATTTGGTGATTTTATTAGAGGTAGGAACAACTCTTGATAATGTTCTAAATATTTTATTTGAAGGAAGTTACAAAGGCCTTGACAATGACTAAATAACAAGGTAGTCTTCTTACCCTGGTATGAGATACTATTGATGGCTAAGAAGACCTATCAACCATCTTTGAAGAGAATAAAGAGCAAAGTATGTAACAAATATTATTTACCACATTTTGGATTTCCTCAATATATGAAGAACACTCCTTGTAGAACTAATTCTTAGAAGGGGAAGTAATGTCATAGATATACATAAATACTCTAATAAATATCTATATAATTAGATAGAAGTAGCTAAAAGTAGATAAAAGTATGTTAATTTCATATTACCTTTTAGAGAAGCTTTCTATAAGCTTGTCATGGACATACATATTTATCTTGATAATTATCTAAATAATAAGAATAGGTAAAAGTAAGTCAAAGTAGATAAATATGATAATATCTTATGAAAAGCTTCTTAGAAGCTTCATAGACAATACTTTGCCTTTATACATGTCTATAGGTGATTGGTAGGTTGAAAACTTGGCCAACAAAGAGGCCATGTGTTGATATGTTGACCACTTGTAGTACAAATTGGACATATGGTACACACCTAGAAAACTTGCCTTGCAAATTAGACATTTATCTTGCAAGTTGGATGCGTATTAGAGGTCCTGTAGCATGTCGCCACGTATTCCTTAGTTAAATATTATATATAGAGATAAGAGTGAATCTTTTTTACTCTTGTCAATTCTTTTCTTGCTTTCAGTCTAGTTTCAAGAGTCTTATGTTTTCTAGTCTTTAGCAATAGCTATTTTAGTCTTCTTTGAATATACATACTTTTTTCTATTTTTTTACTTTCTTTTTGATATAGATTCCACAAGTTTATATATCTTTTTTTAAAGCTTGTATCCTTAACACATAAATTCCACGAGTTTATGTATCTTCTTTCAGTTTGTGTCTTTGACAGATTCACAAGAGTAGATATACAATATCAAAGCTTTGTCTTTTTTTGATTAAAAGTGGATTATCCTTTTTTATTTATAAGACATAAGCATATTAGAAGTTGCAAATTACCCTCTTCTAAATTGATATTATTTCTAGAATTTTTTTTCTTGATTCTTGAATATTATATTATGTGAGAATAGACACCTTTCTTTTTATTGTGCTAGCATAGAAGAGCTTACTATAATGAAGAGTGCAATGGCTCAAATGCTAGAGCAAATGAGAGAGTTAATGCTTGCAATGTATCAACTCAGTCTACCACTACAAGGAGCAATAAGATTATTAGGCAATAAAGATATAGAGATAATTGGAGTTGCTTCAACATCTACACCAAGCCATACTACTGCTCATATAATGAAACATCATTCAAGTTTCAAAGAACCAAAAATTAGATTGCTTAAGAAGTTTAATGGCACAAGATCTAAGTTTTGAGGATTCATCAATCAAATATAATTGATGATTGAACTACAACCTCAAAGTTATCCAACTCAAGGATCACAAGTTAGGTTTATTGAAGCACTACTTTCAAGTTCTACTTTATCATGGTTTTTATTATTTCTTGAACAACATGATCTAATATTGGATAATTTAGAAGCATTTTTAATGGAGTTTTGATTTATGTATGGAAAACATGATGCAATCTGTGTTGTAACCAACAAGATTTACATCTTATGATAAAGCAATCGATTAGTGACATTATATGCTTCACAATTTTGATAATTAGCAACAGATATAAAGTGGGATAATGTAGCATTTATCAGCAAATTTTTCTATGGATTATAATATGAAGTAAAGAAATTGATGCTCAATTTACTTGATCCCCAAACATTAAGTTAAACCATTGAATTTGCTGTAAAATGTGATAATCGACTTTTTGAATTTTGATATGAGAATCACACAAAGAAACTTCAACGTTATTACAATTCAATGTCAATACCAACAACTTCTCAACTAAATATTTGAAAGTAGAAGACATGAAAATTGATACAGTACGTTTTAAACCTTTTATCAAATAAGAAAAGACTCATTGTCATCAAGAAAGACTATATTTATATTATAGAGAAGCTAAGCACACTACTCAATATTATCCAAAGAAATGATGCAACTACAAAATGAAGAGTATTGCTATCAAAGATAAAAACATGTCGAAAAATAAATTTATCCAACTACAATAGAGACCGTGCAACTAGAATCTTGTAAAATTTATAATAAAGTTCCTATTCTCTCCTCACAATCTTCTCCTTGTTTTATAATAGATATGCATTTTAGATCTAATAATCACAAAGTCTCTGCCTTAATAGATTCAAGAGCCTCAACTTGTTTTTTAGATGAAGGATTTGTTAAAAATCATAATATACAGTTAGTACAAAAAACTAAAATTATATGCGTAGAAGTCATAGACAGTCATCAGTTATCTTTTGGAGATGTTATTCATGAAACACTTTCTATAGATGTAGTAATAAATGGTCATAATAGTTGCATAGTTTTTAATATAATTAAATCTCCTTCTAATCCAATCATTTTAGGTTTATCATGGCTAAAAAAATATAATCTTGTGATAGATTGGATTTTTTGTAAACTTGAATTTTCTTCAAAAATCATTAAGAGCTTTTCTAATCTAATAGAAAGCCATGAATCTAGTATAGCCAAACTTGTATTTGTAGGTGCAAAAGCTTTTTTGCATGCTGCAAAAGAAGGATCATCTTTTTTTATTTATGCCACACCCGTTTTAAATAATAGAAAGATTTCAAGTAAAATTCTAAGTCAATATGAAGATTTTAAAGATATTTTTGAAAAAAAGAATGCAAATACTCTTTTAAAGCATTATCTATATGATTGCTCAATTGATCTTAAAGAAAGAACTTAGCCACCATTTGGTCCAATCTATAGTTTATCACAAAATGAGTTGACTGAACTCAAGGAGTACATTGATGAAAACTTGGCCAAAAATTCCATATATCATTCAAAATCTCCTATAGAACCTCCTATCTTATTTATGAAGAAAAAAGATGGATTGTTGCAAATGTGTGTAGATTATCGAGGACTCAATAAGATTATTATCAAGAATAGATATCCTCTATCTTTGATATTTGGAATTTTTGATCAATTAAATCAAGCTAAGATCTATATAAAAATAGATCTATAAAGAACATATAATTTGGTCTGTATTAAAGAAGGAGATGAATGAAAGATTGCATTTTGAACAAGGTATGGACACTTTGAATATATTGTCATATCTTTTGGACTCACAAATATACCAACTACTTTTCAACATCTTGTGAATGATGTTTTTTGTGAGTTTCTAAATGATTTTATTGTCTGTTATTTAGATGACATTTTAATCTACTCTAAAGATACAGAAAAAATATAAAGTTTATGTTTGTCGTGTGTTACAAAAACTTAGAAATGAGGGATTGTATACCAAGTTAGAAAAGTGTATATTCTATACTACTCAAGTTGACTTCTTAGGATACATCATTTCAAACAATGGTCTAATAATGGATCCTAAAGAAATTCACACAATCATGGACTGAAAGATTTCAAAAATAATAAAAAATATATAATGCTTTTTGGGATTTGCCAATTACTATCAAATCTTCATCAAGAAATTTTCTCAAGTTGGAGTGCCATTTACATGCTTAACTTGTAAAGATAAGCTCAAGTAGAATAAAGAAGCAAAAACATCATTTGAAGCTTCAAAGAAAGCTTTTATTTCTACACTAAATTTGCATTGTGTTGACTTTTCTAAAGTATTTTTTATGGAGGCAAATGCATCTAATTTTACTTTAAGTGTAGTCTTATCATAAATAGGAATAAATGACAAACTTCATCTAGTAGCATTTCATTCAAGAAATTTTTTAATAGTCAAGTTTAATTATGAGATCTATAATAAGAAACTTCTTATAATCATAGATTCTTTTCAAGAATGGCATCGTTATTTAGAAGGTGTTTCAAGTTCAGTCATTGTGTATGCGGATCATAAGAATCTCAAGTATTTCATGTTGGTACATGTTTTGAATCATCGCCAAGCTCGTTGGAGCATATCTTTGTCAAGATTCAAATTCAATATCACTTATTGGCCAAGAAAATAATAAGATTTGTTTGATGCTTTTTTTAGTCGTTCTTATCTTACACCAAAAGAAGGAGAAGCAACTTTTGACCAACAAAAGATAATTTCATTGAAGTCAAAATAATTTCATCTTCGAGCAATGAAATCAACATTGACTGTTGATTTGACTTTTTTCAAGCAGATCTAAGCAAGTATGTCCTCAAACCTTCTTATTCATGATAATAAAAATAATTCCTCTAAGTCTCAAGATGCTTCTTAGTTTGAGTTTAAAGAGAACCTACTCTATTTTAAAAAACATTTATATGTTCTAAAAGGAGAAGCATGATTATGTGCTCTTAAAGCTTGTCAAAATTTCCCTATAATAGGATATTTTGGATATGATAAGACTTTGGAGCTTATATTAAGAGATTTTTGGTGGCCTCAAATGTGGAAGGCTATTAAAGAATTTGTACAAACATGTGATGTTTGTTCAAGATAAAAAAATTTCTTGTCATTGACCTTATAGACTCTTTCAACTATTACCTATACCAGAACAATCATGGTCTTCTATTTCTATGGATTTTATGATAGATCTTCTAATTTCAAATTCATATGATTCCATATTTGTGATTGTAGATTGTTTCACTAAGATGGCACATTTTTTACTATGTATAAAATCTATTACAGGTGAAGGAATAGCTAAACTCTTCTTTGACAGCATCTATGGCTATCATGGATTATCAAAGGATATTATATCAAATAGAACACAATTTTTATCAAGATTTTGGAGAATTTTTTTTAAGATATTGAATATGGATATAAAAATATCTTTGACTTTCTACCCTCAAATTGATGCACAAATAGAACAAATAAATCAAGTTTTAGAGCAGTATTTGAGGTGTACCATCAACTATCAACAAGTTAATTGGACAACTCTTTTGCCATTGGTAGAGTTTTCTTATAATAATTCAATACATTCTTCCATTCAACAAACACCTTTCTTTGCCAATTACGGTTATCATCTATAATTTGATACTTTTGACTTTTCAAAAGTTGATAATCATGTGGCAGAAGATGTGGCAAATCGATTGTCAGGGCTACATGCAACAATGAAGACACAATTAAAAAAAGCTTAAGAACGACAAAAAGCCAACGTAGATGTCTATCACAAGGAATAATCTCAATTTCATGTGGGAGATAAGGTATGATTACTTTTTCATAATATTAAAACTATTCATTCATATGATAAGCTAGATTATTATAGGCTTGGACCATTTTCTATTTGTAAATAGATCAATCCAATTGCTCATCGATTACACCTACCAAGTCTATGAAAATCCATCTTGTATTCTATGTATCTTTATTTGAACCATACAAGACAATGGATATACAAGGAAGGAGACAAATACCAGCACTTCCTATAGAAGTGGATAATAATGAAGAATTTAAGGTGGAAGAAGTCTTAGATTCAAGGTGGTACCAAAATAGGTTAGAATATTTTGTACATTGGCATAGATATGATATTAATGAATGTACATGGGAGCCATCTAGGAATCTAGCAAATGCATTAGTCAAAATTAAAGCTTTTTATCAATGACATCCATCAAAATCAAGATGAAGAATTAAGAAATTATTTATTATAAAGCAAAAAAATCCTAATAGAGATTTCATTCTATCTTATATCATTATTTCTTTGGATTTTTTAGTACTTAGGAGATAAAGAATCAACAACCAATAAATTCAACTCAAGAGCTATCATTTGCCGAATTGCCAAATGAAACATTGTGACTATTACAACCTTTGAGATGGCAAAATCAAGATGAAGATCCTTAAGAATGACATATTTTTTCTTGAATAGATGGCAAGCTACAATGCGTTTGGTACCACAACCTTGGAAGGGATTTTCAGTATTTAGTGATATTTTTGGAAGTAGAAACCATTCCTAATAGCATTACAAATTTTTTGTTTGAAGAAAGTTATGAAGGCCTTAATAATGATCAAATATCAGGGTGATCTTTTCACCTTGGTATGGAACATTATCAATGGTTCAAAGGACCTATCAACTACCTTTGAAAGGAACAAAGATCAGAATACATAACAAATATAGTTCGACGCATCTTAGACTTCATCAATATGTAATAACTGCTCCTTGTGGAATTCGTCCCTAGAAAGGGAGATAATGTCACGGACATACATATTTATCCTAATAATTATCTAAATAATAGGAATAAGTAGAAGTAAGTCAAAGTAGATAAATATGATAATATCTTGTGAAAAGCCTTTTAGAAGCTTTATAGATGATGCTTTGTCTTTGTACATGTCTATAGGTGATTGATAGGTTGAAAACTTGGCCAATAAAGAAGCCACGTGTTGACATGTTGACCACTTGTAATACAAGTTGGACATATGGTACACACCTAGGAAACTTGCTTTACAAATTAGACATGTGACTTGCAAGTTGGAAGTGTATTAGAGGTCTTATAGCATGTTGGCACATATTTCTTAGTTAAATACTATATATAGAAGCAAGAGTGAAGCTTTTTTTATTCTTTTCAATTCCTTTCTTGCTTTTAGTCTAGTTTCGAGAGTCTTATATTTTTTAGTCTTTGGTAATAGCCATTTTAGTTCTTCCTTGAATATACATATTTTCTTCTATTTTGTCACTTTATTTTTGATATAGATTCCACAAGTTTATATATATTCTTCAAGTTTGTGTCCTTAACACACAAATTTTATAAGTTTATCTTCTTCCAATTTGCGTCCTTCACAAAGCTTCATAGATACTATTTTAACTTTACATGTATTTGTAATTGTTTGGTAGGTTGGAAACTTAATCAATAAGATAATCATGTATTGATAGCTTATAAAATAAGCTAATTATGTGGTGTACATATAAATTTTTTTTCTTACAAGTTATGATATGTGTCTTATAAAGTCAATACGTTTTGAAAGTCTTATAGGACATTGCCACGTAACTCTTAGTTAATAATATATATGGAGACAAGAATAAAGCCTTCTTCATTCTTGTCAATGCCTTTCTAGTCCTTAGTCTTGTTTCAAGACTTTCTAGTTTTCTTATTTTTAGCAATAGCCATTCTAATTCATTATTATATCATCTTTGGATAACTTTTTAATTCTTTTAGTGATACAAGAGTATATTAAGGATTTTATTTTTTTTGAGATTTATGTCCTTGACATATAATAGGATATATAGACTTATCTTATATAAAGAAATTTTATTCATAAATAACATCTCTTATCATTACTTTAATATTTGGACAAGTTTTATATAAATCTCCTTTTGAATTATTTGTTGATCTATGATCTATCCATATTCAATATCAATAGGCCAATTTTCTTTTTTATATTATTCTTTTGACATCAAATTGATTTCAAAACCATGATCAATTAATACTATAATTTGTTCTTCTAACTTTCCTAATTTTATTAAAGTTTCCATAGTAGCCCTTGTTCAATGATTTCAAGAATAATGTCCAAAGGCTTGAATCACATCTTCTTCTTTTGTAAATCTAACTTATAAAACATCTCCAAAATTTTATATTTTGTCCTCTTTATCTACATTGTTTCTCATTGCCTTTGCTCCTTGTGCATTTGATGTCATAATATCTCCTATAGATTATGAGCTAAAAATCCTTTTCATCTACTTTAAAAAGAAAAATAAGTATACAATAAGTTCAAAAATAGTAAAAACTAATTATTTGATTATTTTAATGGTTTGGTAGTTAATTAAGTGGTTGTAGTTTCAAATTTCTAAGTGATGCCTTCCAAGCAATGGTTACCATTTGATGTAATTTAAAACAAGTGATAAAAAAATAAAATAAAATAAAAAGAATGAAATAGAAATAACAAAATGGAAGTAGCTGAATGAGAAAAAAAAAGAGAGAATAAGAAATTGGATGGAACAACATAGCTGAATGAAAATAGGCATAATTAGATGAAATAATATAATTGAATAAAAATAGTACTATTAGATGAAAATAACATTATTGGATGGAAATAGTGCTATTAGATGAGAAGAGTACAGCTAGATAAAACAACATAGTTAGATAAAAATAATAATATTGGATGGAAATAATATCATTGAATGAAAACAATGTAGAGCAACAGCAAGAAACTTCTAGGATAGAGTAGCAACACCACTAGAAAACCTTCTAACTTCAAATCTTTATAACTTTTTAAATTCAACTCCAAATTTGATGATTCTTTTGCCTAATTTTACTAATTTTTTCTCTCCTATACAATAAATATGTCCAACAAAAAAAAAGATCTTATTTATGGTGAGATCTGAGAGGACCAACAAGGATATAAAACAAACAATTTATAAGTTTACAATAAATAAAAATACTACAACTCTTTGGTACCTCAATGGACCACCTTTACCAAGGGTTCAAACCAAAGGTGGAAGAGAGAGAGAGATGAAGACTAAGGCTTTGAGAGGACCTTATAAATCCAAGCCCTCAAGCCATTTATCAATAATTATCTTGTCAATAATTTGTAAATAAGAACTAATTCAAGAACCTTTTCATTGACTAATCCATGCAAGTAGTATAACTTGCATGTCATTTTATCCTATTATAAGGAATTTTAACTACCAATTAATATGTTTAGTACCATTATTCATTAAGAGGTCAATCTATACCTCCATAATCTCTAATTAGTACCATTTGCAAAAAAAACTAATGGTTGATATCTATTTATTATAAAATAATGATAAATCACTATGGATATCAATTAATAGATAGTTTTTAGTCTCTAATAATTTATTTAATTAAAATTTGTATAAAAAAAATTACTAAATTTTGAAAGAGATTTTTTAGGAGTCGACTTGATTTATTATCACAGAAAGAACAATTGAAAGATAGAATAGCTCTCTATCTTCTTCCTTCACCATTACTTGAGGCTTCAAGAGAAAAATAACTCTCTATCTTCTTCCTTCACCATCTCTTATGGCTTCAAGAGTGGAATAACTTCTTATTATTTTTCACCATATTCTAACTACAACTATATCCACATTTCTTAATAATTTCATCTTAAACAAGAATTAATATTTTTTAGAATCTAATTTTTTATTATTAAATTCTATTAAAATCAAATTAATAATTTAAAGCATTGGTTCATAATTTAGGCCCATTTTTTTATTTTTTTATAACTAGAAAATAAATAACATTATATCTTATCAAAAAACCAAACATTAATTAAATAAAATTTTGATGTATAATTTAGGATTCATATAGATTTTATTTTTTTCTTTATTGTATTAATAATAACTTCATAAAATTCACACTTTGCAATTCTTAGAATTTCACTAATTATAAATTCAACATTTTTTTTTAAAAATCTAGTCTTTTAATATCTTCTTTAAATTTGTAGAAACTTCAATATTTGATTGTAATTTATAAGTAAGAGCCTTTGTTATTTCTTCCTTTTTTTTTTTAGAAATATTCTTTGTTTCTTCTTCATATATAGGATTCTTTTGCTGTCTTGATTTCTCTTTCTTTGTGGTTCTTTTTGATGGCCCTTCATCATTTTTATTTTTCTTTTGTTTTTCTTCTATTAATGCTTCATGTTGACTCTTTGCAATATGAGCATGAATCAATAATCCATCTATTAGTTCATTTCACCTATTAATTTGTTAAATATTATTATCAACATGTTTTAAATATATATATACATATATATATATATATATATATATATATATATATATAGCATAATTCATTATATATGACCACAAAGAATTAGATCCTCATAGAAATTCAAGATATATACTTAAATATTTGCTAAGATATGCTTTTATCTAATATTTTGATACTTTGTTGCTTGAGATTGTATGTACTTTAAAAGCATCTATTATAAATAATTTTATTTTTCTTTTAACAAAAAAATTCTTTAATTTTATTTTTTATTTTATTTTTATTTTTTATAAGTATATTATACCATCTTTGAAAAATAACTCTTTTATGTAGTACCTCTATAAAATCCTCACACTCCTTTTTTTAATGATCTATGCTATTACATCACATGCATTTATATACTACACCTTCCATTGGTTCCAATTTTTGTCTTATTGATATTCTTGATGATTCACTCTTCTCCTTAAGTTTTACAAATTTTATTTGTAAATCTTTCATTTCTTATATAATTTCATCAATATCCATTTCTTCTTTCTTTGATGTAACTATTGAAGGTTGAATTATAGAAATAGGATGGTTAATAGGCATTTTTATCTTTGATATTTGCAATGATCTTTGAATATCCATTCTATCATTTTTCCTTTTTCTCTTTGCAAGCAATCCTATTGCCTCATCCACTTCCTTCTAATTTATTATCAATCTTTCTTTTTCTTTTTCTTTTTCTTTTTCTTCTTCTTTTTCTTTGTTTTTAAGCAAAATTTCCAACTTTTCTTGTAACTCTCTATTAGTAGCTTTAAGAAATAGTTCTACTTTTCTTGGACCTAATAATTATCTTTATTTCTTTGATTAATAAGAATATTGTCTTTCAAACTCTTAATAATTTTGTTGTTTGAAGATCTTTCTTAGGTCTTTCAATCTACTCAAAAAAGACTTCTTTGTAACTTGATCATTATCTTCTAAAAAGAACTCATCCTTCAGTGGTTGAAAAAATTTCTCCCATGAACCTCCAAAATGTCCTATAATGGACTTTACATGATTTCTTATTTCTGGTATAGAGACTAATTCAAATAATTGAACTATCTCCTTTTCAGAAATATGCTTCAATTCCATTTCTTTTATATAACATGTTAAATATTTTGTAATATCTTTCTCTTTAAATTGATCAAATTTTTCCACAATTTCTTGTAATGCTTTATTTGTTATATCTTCTTTGTGATCTTTAAATTCTTATTGTTGCATAAATAAAGCAAAAGCCTCAAATATACTTGTAGAGTTGGGATCAAAATATATACCTTTCCTTCCACTTGTAGCTCTACTTTCAACTCTATTTGAAGCATCAATTGAAGTACCACCAAAAGTTCTTCTTTTTATGCTCTTATCTTCTTTTTTGACAATTCAAATAAACCAAAAAAATCCAAATATCTTCCACTTCAAGCTTTTCATATTGGATTCATCAAATTATATTGTATTATATGAAGTCTACTTGAAAATGCACTAAACATCTAGTTGTGGAAGAAAAATAGAACTTTCAATAAGATGATTTTAACAACTCTAATAGAATCTTAAATAAATTCTAATTAAATTATAAAAATGGTAATCAATCTTTAATTAAATCCAAAAGAAGTTTCAAGAACTTATAAAAGAAATATAAAAAAATTATAAATTAATCTTATTAAAAAATATATAATAAAAATATCATAAAGAGATATTAAATAAATCTTTTAAAAATATCAAAAATAGAAATTTTAATTGAATTCTTATCAAATTCTAATATAATCTTCAACAAATTCTAAATCAATCCTAAGTAAATTTTAAACCAAATCTTAATAAAATTCTAATAAAATCTTTTTCAAATCCTAATCAAAACTTAATTAAATTCCAATGGAGTTTTAAATCCTAATTAAATCCTAAAATAACCCTAATTAAATCCTAAAATAATCCTAATAAAATTTTAAATCCTAATCTTAAACCAAATTCTAATGAAATCCTAAATTCTAATAAAATTTTAATCAAACTCTAATCCTAGATCAAATCCTAATAAAATCCTAAATCCTAATATAATCCTAAAAAAACTTTAATCAAATCTTAATCAAATGCTAGAAAAATCCTAAATTCTAATTAAATACTAAATCAAATCTTTAAAAAATGTTAATAAAATTTTAGATCCTAAATCAATCCTAATTAATCTTTGATCAAATCCTAAATCTTAAATAAATTCTTAATAAATCCTACAAAAGATTGAAAATTAAATAATTAATGCTTAAACTATTGATTTTAATTCAAAATTTGCATACTTTGCAAAAACTAAGTAAGTAACAAGCGCAATTTTTTTGAAAAAGATTGTATATACCAAATAGATGACAATACTTAAACTCCACTTGAGTGTCAACCGGCCTCTTTTTTCAACTTTGATGTTGATATTGCTAAGCTACAATTTCTTAATTTCACTATTTAATTGGTTTTAAACTTTGTACAATCGTTGGAAGTCAAACTAACTACCTTTGAGCAAAATTTTATTCCAATTTAACTAGTAGATTGATAAATATCTTAGAAATCTTCATTGGTATTTTAAACCCCAATTTTTGAGACTATAATCTACAAAACTCTTGTACTTTTCAATCTAATTGATTGATTGACCTCAAATTTTTCATATACATTTGTAACAAGTACAATAATAAACTACCAAAATTTCATCTATAAATATCCTACAAAATTCACAAAATCCTCAAATTTATAAATTTATTTTTATTTCTCAAAATCTAAACTCATTGAATATATTATTAACTTTGAAAATCCTTCAAAATCCAATATTAATCTAAATGACATGAGATCAACTCTCAAAAATCTTTTCTCAAGTCTCTCTCAAATTCTGCTCTTTAATTAATAAAAGAATCCTAAAAATAGCATAGGTACTTGCTTTTGTGCCTCAAAATCTAATTTTGATCCTAGTTGGTAATTAATTCCATTTGGATATCAATTCTTATTTTTTTGAGATAATTTTTACTAAAATAAACTTCTAATTCCTTCTTATATATGCTTATATTCTTTATTTTTTTAATCTATTTTATTTTTTTTATTTATGACCATACAAAGTAATTAGAATCTATTTTTATAAAATAAAATTCTAATACTACAAGATTTTACTACCTGCCTATCCTTTATCTATGTTCTTTTACTATATCTTTTTAATTAGGTTCTTTTATAATATATATCTATATATATATATATATATATATATATATATATATATATTACTTAATGGCTATACTATTATACAATAATATATTATTATATTTCATGAAATTTACTTAAGAATGCATCAAGCACTTGGCTATGGAAGGTAAAATGGAACTTGCAACAAGAAGATTCTAATAGCTCTAATAGATTCTTAAATAAAATCTAATTAAATTATAAAAATATTAATAAATTTTTAATTAAATTAAAAAAGAATCTTAAAGAACTTACAAAATAATAAAAAAAAATCATAAATTAACCTGAAACAAATATATGTAATAAAAAATATTAAAAAATATCAAAAATAAAAATTTTAATTGAATTCTAACCAAATTTTAAAAAAATACTAATTGAATCTTAAACCAAATCTTAGATCAAATCTTAATGAAATTCTAATCAAATCCTAATTATATCTTAATCAAATCCTAATCAAATACAAACCAAATCCTGATGAAATCCTATTAATATCCTAACCAAATCCTAGATTAAATCTTAATCAAATCCTAACTAAGTCTTAACCAAATTTATACTAATTTCTAATTAGGTCCTAAATCTTGTCCAAGTCTTCACTAAGTCCTTATTAAATATTTTTTTAGTATTAATTTAAGATTGTGACCAATCTTATATTATGACATTAATATTTTTGGATTTTTTTATTTTTTATTTCTTAGAATTATTGTTTTTGGTCTTTTATGATTGCAACAATCCTTTTTTTTTTTTTTTTACTCTCTTCATTTCTTTTTTAATTTTTAAAATTAATGTTAAAATTATTTATTATTAATATAATCTTCATTTTTATTTTAAATAGTATTTTTTAGCTTCAAATTTCTTCTTTCAAGTCCATATCTATCAAGTCACTGGTCTTATCTTTAGCAATGCTCTTTTTGTATCTTGTTTGCTTTAATTGATCCCACTACTTCCTAAGCTCATATCTAGCCAATCTTTTTGTTATTTATTTTTTAGCTATTTTATCTTTGTTCAATTCTTTGTAGCTTCCTTCCATTATAGTATAGTTCCTGCTTCTCTTTCTTGATACTTTCTAATAGTATTAAATTAACTTGTCTAGATTTACTAATAAGCTAAATTTGCCTCTTCATGTGATTTTTTAGATAGGTGTTGTAGATTCTTTTGTTTCAACTCTCATCGAGTCTATTGTATACTAGCCCTTTGTGTACTTTATTCTTAGCTTGTATATTTATTTTCTACTATATTTTGGTTATTTTTTTTATTTATCAATAGCTATTACTTCTATTTAAATTTTTTTATCATCCTTAAGATTTTCAAGTTTTTGTTTCTAGACTACAATTTTTATTAAATTATGAGATAATTCAATTTTATAATTTTTTTTTAGAAGTAATTTTAGTCTTTTTAATATTATTTTTTAGATTTTTTAGTAAATTTGCACTATTTTATTCTTTAATATTCTAATTTTTATTCTTTTTTCCAGATCTTGTGATTTACTTATCTAATTTCTCAGCCAAATTCTTAACTTTGATTATCAAGTTCTTATCACCATTTATGAACATTTTGTTTTTTTAATCCAATCTTTTTTACCTATGATTTTATTATTTAATCATTTATTTGATGAATAAATCTAAAATTATTACTATTATTTCTTATATTTATTATTGATCTTTAATTTTTATTGATAATCCTTATTTTTTCCATACAATATAAGATTTAATATATAAAGTATAAATTCTTATGAAATCCTAAATCTTAAATTAAATCTTAATCAAATCTAGTTATGACATACTTGAGTCATGTAGTACAAATAAAAATAAAAATAAAAATAAATTAGACTTCCTTGAAAGATGATAACAATTATGTGTCTATCAAACCTTCAAAACAAAAAATTACTGCATTATTACTATCTCAAGCACTGTCTTTGGTCCTTAATCTTTGAAAATTAAATCTTCACCTAGACTTGATTTATTTACTTAGATCTAATACATACCTATACTTAAAATCCTTCAATTTATTAAATGCACCTACTAGAATGACTCAAAATTATCCATACAACATAAGATCTAATACATATGATATGGTTTTATCCTTTCAATTTCATGGATTTTAATATTGATCATATAATATTATAAAATTATTTATTTTAGCCTTAAATTGGCTTCATATGTCTTCTTTTTGGTCTTTCTATTTATATTTCTAATCTTTTATATCATCCTAAATTTATATTATAATAATAATAATAATAATAATAATAACAACAATAACAACAAGAACAACAACAATAATAATAATAATAACACCTTTGAGAGTAAAAAGAAAGAGGGTTGAAAGTCTTTATTAATTTTAAATCCTATTTGCCATCTTAATTCCAATCTCTGCCTTAATTAAAGTTTTCATCTATTTTGATTAAAAATCATCCTATCATAATAATCATCCATCTAATTAAATACTATTATTACAAATTATACAATAACTACTCATGATTTACATCATAGTGACACTTTTATTGATTTAATTTACTATTCTATTAAATACCAATTAATAATTTATAGCATTGAAAAGATTAAAAATCATCAATTTATAAATTTTATTTAAAAGTTATTTTTTCTAAATTACTCAATAAAGAATTGATATAATTATAACTTAAAAAACAACAAAATAGACATGAAAAGCTTCAAGAACAATAAGTTCTTTTTAAAATAGATAATGAGATATATGTTTGGTATCATAATTTTAGAAGAGAATTTTGATAATTAGTGATATAATTAGAAATAAGATCTATTTATAAAAATATTTTAAATATTTCATTTAAAAATAGTTTTTGCCTCTTAAAAAACTTAAAAAAATATCTTGGAGGTAATTTATCTCCAAAATTTTCATATTATCTTTTAAAAATTTTATTAATTTTTTATCTTCATATTTTTTTTTTTTTTTTTAATTTACAATCTAATAATGATTTATGCTTAAAGTCATATATTCTACACTTATAGGTAAATCATTAAAGTTGAAGGAATAGAATATATACAATAAAATTAAAATAAAGATATGTGGTATTTATACTCAAATAAGGTTCAATTTTTAGATTTAGTAGTTAGATTTATATTACTTTTTATACACATTATTAAGTTACAAGGATATATTTTAGATGCTAGGCATATATTTAGTAAGTATATTAACTTCTTTTCATCAATCTTGAAATAGGATGATTATTACGTAGATTATAAGATAAATAAAATTATCCTTGATCAAATCCTTATGTCCTTATTTTTAAAAGGATTCTTCTCTCATTTTTTTATATTTCTCTAATGATGTCTATTTTTGTCTAGATATTTCTTTATAATCAAATTTCCTATTTTATTTTAGTAAGACACTTTTTTCCTTCTCTCATATGTCATGATTTATACTATCTCACATGAATAGCTATTTAACATCTATTCATGTAATTATATTTTTTTCATGCATTGCTATTGCAATGCAGTTGTATTTTCATCGTATACTATCTTTATAATTCAACTCTACTTTGTAATCTCTTTGTATATCTCAAATAATAATGATCTATATTTACATCACTTATGATTAGGAAATGTATATATATTTAGTAAGACAATGTGGCCATTATAACCATTAATTTTGATACATTCTATATTTCAAGATATGGGAGGCCATTGTTGTAATGTAATTTGTGTCCCAACAACATCATCATACTATTTTTTCTACTAAAATTTTGCCATTTTTACTTTTGTTCTTCTAAATTTTAATACTAATACATGAAAAAAATTTATATCAATATCACTTATCCTTGAGGCCTTCAAATAGTGCCATATCTTAATTAACTATTCTACCTAACGCTTTGCATTCTACTTTTTTTTTCCAATTAGACAATCTAAATCTATAATATCTTGAATTTAAAATAAGTCTTGTTAATGTTAATGTACTCATCAAAATTGATGGATGCCTTAAATCTAATGTGACTTTTTGGTACTAATGTTATAAGGGCCTTAATAATAATCAATTACAAAGTAGTCTTTTAGCCCTAATACAAGACTTTATTAATAGCTATAAAGACCTATTATATACCTTAAAAATAATAAAAATTAGAACATGTAGTAAATACAAATTTTTGTATTTATGACTTCTTTAATATGTGATTTCCACTTCTTATGGAACTTATTATTAGAAAAGAAGATAATGTCTCTAACATATATATTTATTTATATTAAATAAATTGAATAAAAATTATTAGAAGTAAATAAGTTTGATAAGATCTTGTAAAATATTTTCTTAAAAGCTTCATAGATGTAAAATTTACTTTTATGTATTTATAGGTCATTAGTAGGTTGAAAACTTAGTCAATAAATTAGAAATGTGGCACATATATAGAAGAATTTTTAAAAAATTAAACATGTGTCTTACAAGTTGGATACAAATTGAAGGACCTATAGAAAGTTGCCACATAGTTCTTAGTTAGATAGAATTAATAGAAGCAAAAATTAGGCATTTTTCACTTTTATTAATATCTTTCTTGTTATTTTTGTGGTTTCAAGAATCTCTAGTCTTTTTGTCTTTTACAATGGTCATTTTAGTCACAATAATATACCGTCTTTGAGAAATTATCTATAATTTTATAATAATAAAAGAATAGTTTTACTCTTTAATTCTTTATAATATATGTCCTAGACAAACATCCAACTTCAACAAAGTTTTTAAATCTTAATATTTTTTAATTAAAAAATATGCACTTTATAATCTAAGAGAAATATGATTTTTTTTTTAATAAATATATTAAGTTAAGAATTTAAATTATAAATATATCTAATTGAATCAAGCTATGCTTCTTTTTTTAATATATATCAATAGAGTGGTTATTTAAATTTAACATCTATTAAAAAGTACAATTTAAATTATAAAATAGATTTGTGAAGCCAATCTCTAATAGTTGTTACTACTTAATTAAATACTAATATATATTCTTAGTATATCAAAGCTCAATTCTAATATTTTTTTTTGCTAAAAAAAATTCTATCCTCTTCTACTTACTCATTTCTATTTTCAATTATCTTAAGATTCTTTACAAAAAGTCGCTTTTTTTTTCTGAGACTTTTTTATTTTTATTTTGATGTAACATCATGGCTAAAGTTTTTGAGTACATTTTGAAGTAATTTTAGTCTCAACTTCTAATAAAACATGTATTTATTGTTAATCGCTTATATCTAATAATAAAATTATTTTAACCATTAATACTATTTTTACTTAATTCAAATCTAAGAAGTATATCTTAACCTTTAATTTTATGAAAATTTAATATATTATCTATATGTTGTGCTTAATTTTTATGTTGCTCTAATAAGTATGTAAAAATCTAAAATTTTTATTGATTTATAATAAAAATTTGTATCAAATATAAAATTAGATATATCTATTTTTATTAAAAAAATTGCTTAAAAGATCTAAATATCATAAGATAGATATTAAGTTGAAATTTATTTTTTAATCTCAAAATATTGTTTTTTAATCTTACATCTATTCTAACTTATCTTTAGAAATTAATTATATAAATAAAATAATAACTTGAAAGAAGTTTTTAATAAATATTTAATAATAGTATATAAATCTTAAAAAACATTAGACATCACATATAATTTTTAAAGATGTCAAATTCATAATATTATCTATTTTTTTAGAATATATTTGTAAATTTTTCATTTAGAATAAAATATTTAAAAAATTCTACTTGAATTACATATATATATATATATATATATATATATATATATATATATATATATATATATATTCTTACATCTTGAAGTATAGTTTTTTATTTCTAAATTTTTAGAATAGAAGAAAAATATGTTTTTTTAAGTTTTTAATATTTTACAAATAATTTAGAATGTTTTAAAAATACCAAAGACATAAATCCAAAAGAACCAAAAAATCAATACACTCTTGTACAACTCAAAAAAATAGATATTTAAAACTAATATAATCTTATGTAAGTCTAAACTAATATAGTATTGAAATTGGAATGGTTATTGCAAAAGGTAAAAGAATCAAAAAGTCTTGAAACAAGACTAAGGACTATAAAGGCATTGAGAAGATTGAAGAAGGCTTCACTTTTACCTCCATATATACTATCTAAGTAGAAACTATGTAACAACATTCTATAAGACCTCCAACACATGTCTTAACTTTCAAGACAAATTTTCTATGTGTACACCATATTGTTAGCTTTTACTATAAGCTATCAACATGTTATCATGTTTCATGACTTGCAATATAGAAATACATGAGATATCTAGTTGCAGAGAGTTTAATTTTAATTTAGTACAAAAGTGAAGCTTAGCCAAGTTTAAGATTTATTATTTTCTTTATATCTTAAAAATCCAAAATTCAAACACCATAAAATTTGTGCATAAAGTTAAAAAAATGATATACACATTTTTAAAAAATTTGAGCCAAAATCTTATCAAATTGCTTAAGATATAGCTCAAAATACAACCATTAGTTAATTAAGTTACTTACTACTCTTAAATTTGAAGCATTAACTTCAACTTCTAATATCTCCTTTATACCAACTTAGAATTCATCAAGAAATTATAGCTAAGAAAGTATTCTCTCTAAATTTGGTCTTTGATCCTTCATTGCTTTTTGCATGCATGCATTATTTTCAAAAGAGTGATAGTAGGTATAAAATCATCACTTTAACTTTGAGCATCCATATTTCTTTCATATAAACTCCAAATCACATAAAATTTATACAAAAACCATATTCAAAAACCTAAACTTACTGATCTTAACCTCCAAAGTTAGAATGACCTCAAAAGAGTACTCCTAATTCCTAGTAAAGCCTCAGATAGCCTTCTTGAAGTCCATTGGGCATGATTTTTGGCTAATAGGAATAGAGTTTTTTATCATCAATCTCCATTTATCGATATGGATGTCCTAACTTTTCTTTTTGCTACCAAGACCCCTTTCCAATCCTTTTTCTAATAATTTTTACATAATATATGCTCTAGACATCAAATGAAAGAAATTAAATAAGACTTCAAGGGTCACCAATGTCCAACAAAGATAACTTTAAATATATAAAAGTTACTATTAATAAAAATTAATCTTAAAAGATACTATCAAAAGAAAATAAAATTATATAAATTCTAATAATAGTTCTTTTAAACAACTTCTTTTTAAAGTAGTAATCTAATTGAATTTTACAACGAATTAAAATCCATTAACATGGCTCTTATCATATCATTTAGTAAATTGTATATTAAATATTTATGTGTATTATTTTCACATAGTAGCCAAATCACAACACAAAAATGTACAATACATGGATAAGTTGTTGGTCAAATTTCTAACCTAACAATCACCTATAGATACATATAAAAGTGAAACTACATCTATGAAGCTTCTAAGAAGCTTTTTTATAAGATATTATTAAATTAACTTATTTTTATTTATTTATAATATTTAAATAAATATTAGAGTAAATATGTATATTTGTAAAATTATCTCTCTTTTTAAGAATGAATTCTATAAGAAGTCGTGATCATATATTAAAGAGGTCTAAGATGCAGAAAATTATATTTGCCACATACTTTGATCTTTGTTTCTTTTGAAGGTAGTTGATAGGTCCTTCCAACCATCAATAATTTCTTATTTCAAGGTAAAAGACCATCCTATTATTTGATCATTGTTGAGGTATTCATAACTTTTTTCAAATAAAATATTTGTAACACCATCAAGAGTTGTTCTTACCTCCAATGAAATCACCAAAAATTGGCAATCTATTCCAAAGTTGTAATATCAAACACATTGTATCTTGTCATTTATTTAAGAAAGAACATATTGTTCTTGAGGATCTTTATCTTGATTATTTCATCTTGAAGGTTCTGATAATCATAATCTCTTATCCAATAAACCAACAAATAATGGCTTTCAAGTTGAATTTTCTAGTTATTGAATCTCCATCTCTTTAGAGCCACAAATATATAAAAACTACAAACAAAGATAAAAGGACAAATGTAATCTTTTATGAATTCCAGTTCTTTTATAGTAAAGTATTGCTATCTTTTATCTTAATATTGATAGATATTGACAAAAAATATCAACTTTTTTTACTATATTTGTGAGATTCTTGATTAGCTTCTATGTATATTTACTAATATCATATCCATATCAATGAACAAGGTATTCTAACCTATTTCATTATTGCCTTAAGTCTAAGACTACTTCAATCATATTCTTAGTTATTATCCACTTCTATAAGAGGATGTGGTATTTTTCATCTTTCTCATATATCTATTGTCTTATATAGCTCAAGAAGAGATACATAAAATAACAAATAGATATGTATAAACCTTAACAGATGTAATTAATAAGCAACTAGATTAATTTATTTATATATAAAAAATGGTCTAAGTCTACAATAATATAACTTATTATAAAGATGAATAATCTTGATATTATGATAAAGTAACCATATCTTATAACTAACATGGAATTGAAATTGTTTCTTATATCAAGCATCTACATTGATTTTTTATCATTCTTGAGTTTTTTTAGTTGTGCCTTTACTATTAAATATAGCTCTTATAAAAAATTTGCTAAATCTTTTATTTTAAAATTATCAACTTTTGAAAAGTCAAAAGCATCTAATCATAGATGATAATCATAATTGGCAAAGAAAGATGTTTATTGAATAGAAGAATATATCATATTATTACAAGTAAAATTTGCCAATAATAAAAGAGTCGTTCAATCATTTTATTGATAGTTGATAGTACACTTCAAATATTTCTCCAAAACTTGATTTACTTGTTCTATTTGGCTATCAGTTTGAAGATAAAAAGCTAAAGATAGTTTTATGTTGATCTTCAAAATCTCAAAAAGAATTCTCCAAAATCATGATATAAATTGTGTCTTCTTATTCAATATAATATCCATTGATAATCCATGATAGCAATAGATATTATTGAAGAAAAGATTAGATGTTTCTTCATCTATAACAGGTTTTGTACATAGTAAAAAATTTGCCATCTTAGTGAATTAATCTACTATCACAAATATAGAGTCAAAAGAACTTGACACTAGAAGATTTATTTTTGTATTGTGATTTGACTATTATGTGAAAATAATTTATATATATATATATATATATATATATATATATATATATAATTTATTATATAATATAATGAGAATCATGTTATTAGATTTTAATTGGTTATAAAATCTGATTAGATTACTACTTTGAAGAAGTTAATATAAAAGTCTATTATTAAGATTGATTTTATATTGATAATAGATTTTATATATTTAGAGCCAAATTTATTAGACATTGGTTACTTTTAAAATCTTATTTTTTTCTTTTATTTAATGTTTAGGATACATATTATGTAAAATCTATTTGAAAAAAGATTAGAGAAGGATTTTTATACAAAAAGAAGTAGTTAGGCCAATTATATGGATGAATAGAGATAGATGATGAAAATCTCTTCTTATTGGTCGAAATTCATATCTAATGGAATTCAAGGAAGCAACATGAGGCCTTATTAGAGATTAACATTACTTTCTAGAAGAAATTTGAACATAAAAGATTAGAATTGTCAAGTTTAGGATTTTGGATATGATTCTAGTGTTATTTTTGTGTAATTTGGAGTTTTATGAAGAAGATATATGTGCTCAAAGTTAAGGTGTTGATTTTGTATCTACTATCACTTACTGGAGCATATTGCACACTTTTAAAGGACTCTTGAAGATTGAATTATGAAATTGAAAATTTGGTTTAAGGAGCTATATTTTACATATTAAGAATAGAAGTTTTGAAGTCGATTTGGAGGAGAAATGACTACTTAAAGATAGCACTTTCAAATTGAGGCTTTTTAATGAATCAATTTTATGAGGGATTTGGTTCTAGCCATATCTTAGGTATTTCAATGAATCTTTGACTAAATTATTTTATAAATATGTATTAATATGTTATTAAATTATACATCAAATTTTTTAATATTTGGATTTTGGATTTTTGAGATGTGAAGAAAATAATATTTGGATGCTTATAAATTAGAATTTAGAATATTTACTAGGATTTTTAAGATATCAAATAATTTATAGAAAATTTATATTTTTTTTTCTATTTGTAATAAAGCTTAAGCTTAAAGATAAATGCTATATTATCTAAAAAAAAATTCAAAATTTAATAATAGGATCAAGAAATATGATATTCTAAAATTTAGAAGAAAAAAATCTTTTGTGAGAGAAAAATATTTTGAAAGGATCTTGCTATGATTTGGGCATTTTATGCAAAGTAAAGGAATTTTAAGGAGCCAAGACTTTATATACATATTAAAGATGGAGATATGAAGCTATAAAAAATTATAATTTAAAGATAGATTTTTTTAAGAAGATAATATATCTTTTTTGAATTTATAGAAAATCGAACTTATCGGTAAATGATTAGTTATGGTTTGGTATTACAAAAGACGTTATGGCATTTTTACATGCTTTAAAAAGCCTTGTGTATAAACCTTCTAAAATATAAAAGGTTTTTATTATTAAAATAAAATTTTTATTTTTATAATTATTTATCTTTTGTAATAAGAATAAATCATTTATTTGATCTTGGACAATAAGTTAAAACTAAATTCTCTACAAGTAGGTACCTAATGTATTTTGAGATAGAAAATCAAGCCATACAACATCATTATAAAGTCCATAGAAACAAAAGACCATGGTTGTTTTGAAATAGGTTATTATTAAAGAAGTCTATAATATCAGTGAAAAAGAGTTTTTGATCTTGAACAAACATCATATGATTATATAAAGTCTTTAATTGCATTGTATATTTGAGGCCACCAAAAATCTTTAGATATTAGCTCCAAAGTTTTGTTGCATCCAAAATGTTTGGCTGTTGAAAAGTCGTCATGACCTTAAAGCATGGATAATCATGCTTTGCCTTCAAGAATGTATAATTGAACTTACTTGAAAAAGATTGAATCACCAATTTCTGTTAATTTCATTGCTCAAAGATGATAATGCTCTGACTTCAAGAAAATCATTTATTATTGATCAAAAGCTGCAATCTCTTTATTTGATGCAAGATATGAATGTCCAAAAAGAGAGTTTAATAAATCTTGTTATTTTTTGAGGTGATAAGTGATCTTGATATCAAATCTTGATAATGATATGCTCCAACGGGCTTAATAATGATTCAAAACTTTTTTCAACATGAAGTAATTGATGTTCTTGTAATCTATATATATATTGACTAAATTGGAAGTGCATTCTAGATAATGGTGCCATTCTTGAAATGAGTCCATGAATATAATAAGCTTTTTGTTATGAATCTTATAATTTATCTCAGCTGCTCAAAATTTTTTAAAATGGAAAGCTACTAGATAGAACTTATCATCTATTCTCATTTTTGATAGCACCGTACATATAATTTTTTTGATGTATTTCTTTCTATAAAAAATACCTTGAAAAAATTGATGTAATATAAGATTGGTATAAAAATAAATAATGTCTTCAAGGCTTCAAAAGGTACTTCAACTTCTTTCTTCCATTGAAATTTGTCTTTATATATTGAATATGTAAGAAAAGCCTCAACTCAAAAAAAATTTCTTGATAAAAATTCAATAATAATTAGAAAATTAAAAAAAATATTACACATCTTTTATTATTTTTGAGATCTTTTAATTTTATGATAATTTAAATCTTCTTAGGATCCATTATAAGACCAATATTTGAAATAATACTTCTTAAAAAATCCACTTTAGTAGATTGAAATATACACATTTTTAATTTGGCTTATAATATTATATCTTTTAATTTTTTTAATGAATAAAAAATATAAAATTCATATTTTTTTATATTCTTAAAATAGATTAAGATATCATTCAAATAATAAATAAAAAATTAATCAAAAAACTCATAAAAGATATTATTTATTAAATATTGAAAAGCAATTGATGCATTCATGAATCATAAAGACATGACATTATATTTGAAATACTTGTATTGAATTCAAAATATAATTTTCTATTCATCTCTTTTTTTAATGCATACTAGGATTTATGATTCTTATAGATCTATTTTGATATAAATCTTTGTTTAATTAAGTTGTTCAAAAAGTCTTAAAATCAAAAATAGAGTGTACTTATTCTTAATGGCAATCTTGTTGAGTCTTTAATAGTTGACATTTATTTGCAAAGATCCATATTTTTTCTTCAAAAATAAGATAAGGGCCCCTACTAGAGATTTAAAGTGTCATATGAAGTTTTTAGCCAAATTCTCATCAATGTATTTTTTAAATGCAACCAACTCATTTTGTGATAAGCTATAGATTGGTCTGAATTGTAGTTGAACTCTTTCTTAAAGATTGATGGAACAATTATAAGGAAAATGCATTCTTCTTCTCTAAAAAATCTTGATAATCTTAATATTAGCTTAAAATGCTACTTAAAATCTTTTTTTTATTAAAAATAGATATGGCATGTATAATAAAAATTGACCTTCTTTCTATAGTATATATGAAAGCTCTTGTATCTACTAATAAGGATTTAAGATATATTAGACTTTTGGATTTTTATTTGATAAGCAAAACCCTGGACTAAATTGAAAAATATTAAGATTACAAAAAATATCTTTTATTTAAAGGCTATATTTTTTAGCCACAATAATTCTAAAATAACTAAATTAGGAGATTTAATCACATTAAATATTACTAAGCTATTATGACCACTAATTTCTATATTTAAATGAATAGTTTTATAGATGATATCTCTAAAAGATTATAAATGACCATCAATTAATTCTATTTATATAAATTTGGTTTTTTTAATTAAAGATATGTTTTATTTTTTTAATGAAGTCTTTATCTATAAAATAAGCTAAGGCTCTTGAATCTAATAAGACTAAGTCTCAATGATTTTTTGGTCTTAATCAAATTTCTATCATAAAATAAGGTGTAAGATTTGAAAAGAAGATATGACCTTTATTAGCTATTACTTAAGATTTTAATTGCATTATTTCTATTATAGTTAGAAAAATAGGTTTATTAACACATTATCATCATTAATAAATATATTCTTTATTTTGAGGTTATCTTACTTTTTTGGATAATATTAAATAGTGAACTTAAGTTCTCCATAATATAGGCACTATCTTGCTTCTTAGTATCAAATCTTTTTTTACTTAATAACAAGTTTGAAACATACCATGATAATTTGCATAGGTTTCAAAATTGATTGATAAGGAACTTGACATTTCAATCCCTATTTCAAGTAAGGTTTTGGAATTCAATAGCATATATGATGGCTAAATATGATCTTTATTATAAAAATACAACTTTGATCTCTGCTACTATTTTTCAATTACTTTTTCTTAATATTGCCATTAAGACTTTCCAAAATGAATTTGAATTATAGAATAGTCATGAATCTTTTTTAATAAAAGATGCAAACCAAGAAAGTGCACTTCTAGAAAAAAATACACCTATGAAACTAACTTGAATAAATCTATCAAGGTATTGAGAAAGATGCAACCTTAGATAGAACTTTACTTACTATAAAAATCCTTAAGAAGTTTATCTTGTTCTATTAAATTTCTCCAGCATATTTATCCTTGCCTCCTTCAAATTTGTAGTAGCAAGACTTCTCAAATTTGGCTATGAACTTGATCTACTTGCTTCTTTCAATTGAACAAATTTTTGGTATAGACTTTGAACTTCATTATTGACCTATTTTATAAGCATTGGAATAGTACCTCTATGATTGACATTAGAGTTGTTGAGATTTCTACCCTCAGAGTATTGAAAAGCTCATGAAGATCTACAATGGTTACAAATCTATTTTTATTTAAACCAAGAGTAACATCCAAAATTTTTTCTTCTATAAATAATTCAAACAAATCTATAAATCAAAATAAAAGATAATAATCTACAACCTCTAATATCAAATAAAATATTCTATAAAAAAAGATAGTCTATTTTTTTCAAAGAAAAAATCATTGTTAAAAAAATTAAATTAAAGATAGATGATTTGCAATTTATAAATAACTTTTAAATAATAATTTAATATTTATTAAAAATTCATCATAGAATAAAATTTATCTATTAATAAGTATTCATTTAGAAATAAAAATTCATCTAAGATTTTTTTTTATCTAAATCTTAAATTTATCTTAATACTAATTTAACCTCATTTTACTAAATTTCATCTTAATATAATTGTATTTATATTAGAGAATCTCACAAAATACAAAGGATGTCAAAGATGTCTAAACAATAAATTGCAGTCTATTTCATAGTGAATTCTTTTTGAGCCATAATAATCCGACTCTTGCTTCCAAGAAAGCACCTCTTATGTTAAACCAAGATTGATACTATTGTCAACAACAACAGCAACTTATAGATCCTACTCTAAATGCCATGATAACCTACAAAAAAAAATTCTACAACTATTACTTCTTACAGATTGAGCTTTGTTGTTATTCTTATTCTTATATTCCAGTTGTACATAAAACTAGTGATAAAAAAAAAATGATAGAGTAATGTTGGGGTAGTAGCCTAGCCAAGATAAACAATGGTAATATTGTTATGTAATAATATAATCTTTAGGTGAAAGAAGAAAGAAAATATTTTATTATAAAAAAATCTAATAGAAAGATATAATAGAAAAATAAGGATAATAAATAAGAAGGTAATAAAAAATTTAATTTTAATACTATTTTTTTAGAAAAAACTTCTATTTATTTTATAAGGATATAATTAAGCCAAATCAAAGTAAATAAGATAATTAATTGATATAGGCATGTTTAAGAAAAGATTGAGGATAGATTTTAGTACAAACTACCTCAAAATATAAAGAATTGATATCTAAAGTTGACCAATTGTGAGCCAAGGTTGAAATTAGACTCTTAGGTACAAAATTATGCAACTATGATAACTTTAAGATTCTTAGATTGATCAAAGTATAAGATTTGAAAGCAAATAAGAAAAAGGTTCTTTGAACATTTATTTGAGGTAATTTGAATATATAACAACTTTATAAAGATATTTTGAAGTTAAGATTTTTTTCAAGTGATTTTGAATTTTGAAAAATTCAAAGAGTATATATTTTGCATATTTATATAACATTTATAGATGATCTATGAATGATTTTATTTGATTAAGTATTCATTATTGCGAATGATTTTTATTATAAATTTAAAATTGATCTAATAGTTTATTAAAATTTTATTAAAGCTTAAACATATTGAGGTCTTAGAAATAAGGATTTAAAAGATTAGTGAGGATTTCTAAGATATCTATCAATCCACCAATTAGATAGAAATTAAATTTTGCATACTAATAGGAAAATTGACTGCCAATAATTATACAAAATTTTAGACTATTAAATGGTGAAACTAATAGATTATGGCTCTAAAATATTAGTATTAAAGATAAAAAAGGAAGTCAGCCAATACCTAAGCAAATTTTAGGAATTAACTTCTATTAAGTATGTTTGATTTTTTTCAAATGATTTGTGCTTCTTTACTACTAAATAAGTACAAAGTTAGCAAATTTTGAGTCAAAATCAATAATTCAATCATTAATAATTATCACAGACATACTCATGTAAGCCATACCTATTACATATATAAATAGGTAGAAGTAAGTAAAAGTAGATAAAAGTAAGTTAATTCTATAGTATTTGATATGGAAGCTTCTTAAAAGCTTCATAGATACTGCTTTGACTTTGTAGGTGTCTTTAATTGACTTTTTGGATTAAAAACATGGTCAACGAGTTGGCCATGTGACACACATGTTGTTAGCTTGAAGACCAAGCTAACAATGTGGCCCACACTTAGAAAAACTTGCCTTGTAAGTCAAGGCATGTGTCCTACAAAGTCAACACTTATTAGAGGTCCTATAGAACAACGCCACATAGCCCCTAGTTAGATAGTATATATAGAGACAAGAATGAAGCCTTCTTCACTCTTGTCAACTCTTTTCTTGCTTCCAGTCTAGTTTAAAGGGTCTCTAGATTTCTTGTCTTTTGGCAATAGCCATTCGAGTTTCTCTTTCAATATACATACTTGTTTATTTATATTTTGTTATCTTTCTTTGAGTGAAGGCTCACTTGTCTGAATTACTTTTTCATCGAATTCTTGCCCTTGACAAATTGACAAGAGTACACTTATAATATCAAAGTTTTATCTAATCTTGATTAAGAGTGGATTATTCCTTTTTTTTGATAAGACACAAGCATATTAGAAGTTACTGATTACCCTCTTCTAAACTAATATTGTCCTTAGTATTTTCTTTGTTCTCAAGTCCTCCTTTCTATTTGTTTTGAGCGATATTAAACATCTTTTCTTTTATAAGTGCTATCATGGCAGAACTTGCTGAAATGAAGAGTGCAATGGCACAAATGCAAGAGTAATTCAGGGAGTTAATGCTTGCGATGCATCAATTCAATTTACCACCACAAGGAACAATAAGATTGGTAGGAAGTGAAGACATAGAAATGGTTGGAGCTGCTTCAACATCTGTATCAAATCATATCCCTTCTCCTATAGTGGAATACCCTTCCAATGTTAGAGAACCAAGAATTGTCCTACCCGAGAAGTTTGATGGCACTATATCAAAGTTTAGAGGATTTATCAATCAAGTACAACTTAAAAATTGAACTTCAATCCCAAAGCTATCCAACTTCAGGATCGCAAGTTAGATTCATTAGTATGCTTCTTTCAGGTTCAGCATTATCGTGGTTTTCATCTTTTCTTGAACGACGAGATCCAATATTGGATAATCTAGAGGCTTTTTTGGCAGAGTTTTGATCCATGTATGGAGAACATGATGTAATTCGTGTTGCAATCAATAAGATCCATATTTTATGACAAGGTAATCGATCAGTAATGATGTATGCTTCACAATTTTGATAACTTGCAACTGATATCAAGTGGGATGATGCTACACTTATTAGCCAATTTTTCTACGGATTACAATATGAGGTAAAAAAATTAATGCTCAACTTACTTGATCGTCAAACATTTAGTCAAGCAATTACTTTGTTGTGAAGTACGACAATCACCTTTTTGAATTTCGATCTGAGAACCGTACAAGTAGACCTCAATGTAACTATAATTCAATAGCAACACCAACATCTCTTCAACACATACATTCCGAAGTAGAGGATATGCAAATTGATGCAATACATTTCAAACATCTTACTGAGCAAGAAAAGACTCATCATCATCAAGAAGGATTGTGTTTATATTGTGAAGAACCAAAATACACTGCTCAACATTGTCCAAAGAAATGACGCAACCACAAAATGAGAAATATGGCTATCAAAGAAGTTAATATATCAGAAAATAAGTTTGTCCAGCTATAATAAGGACCGTGCGGTTGGAACCTTACACAACATCTAGTAAAGGTCCTATTCTCTCCTCAAAGCCCTCTCCTTGTTTTACATTAAATATTATTTTAGAACCTAAACATTACAAAGCCTCTGCCTTGTTAGATTTAGGAGCCTCAGCGTGTTTCTTAAATGAAGAATTTATTAAAAGACATAGCATATCTTTAGTAAAGAAAATTAAACCTGTTCATGTAGAAATCATAGATGGTCGTCCATTGTCTTCTGGAGATATTACTCACGAAACCCTTCCTATAGAAATAATAATCAATAGTCATGATAGCTTTGTAGTATTTAATATCATTAGATCTCCCTCTAATCCAGTCATTTTAGGTTTATTGTTGTTAGAAAAATACAACCCTCAAATAGATTGGATTTTCTAAATTCTTACTTTCTCTAAAAGTATAACTAACAGTGTAGTTAATCAAATAGAGAGTCATAAGTCCAGTTCAATTAAATCCATATTTATAGGTGTAAAAGCTTTCTTGTATGGTGCTATGAAAGAATCACCATATATTATTTATGCCACACCCGTTTCTAATGGTGCAAAGTCTTCACTTGGCATTCCAAGCCAATATCAAGAATTTCAAGATGTATTTGAAAAAAAGAATGTGGATACACTATGGGAATATCGTTCCTATGATTGCTCAATTAACCTTCAAGAAGGAATACAACTACCATTCGGACCAATCTACAGTTTATCACAAAATGAGTTGACTGAATTCAAGGAGTATATTGAAGAAAATCTAGCCAAGAATTTCATACGCCATTCTAAATCTCCGACAGGAGCTCCAATTCTATTTGTGAAGAAAAAAGATGGATCATTGTGGATGTGTATTGATTATCGAGGACTCAATAAGATTACTATCAAAAAGAAGTATCTACTACCTTTAATATCTGGACTTCTTGATCAGTTGAATCAAGCTAAGATCTATACAAAAATAGATCTCTGGGAAGCATACAATCTAGTACGCATTAAAGAAGAAGATGAATGAAAGATTGCGTTTCAAACTAGGTATGGATATTTTGAATACAACATCATGCTTTTTGGACTTACAAATGCACCAGCAACTTTTCAACATCTAATGAATGATGTTTTTTGAGAGTTTTTGGACGATTTTGTAGTCTGTTATCTAGATGACATCTTGATCTATTCTAAGAATCTAGACAAACATGAACTTCATGTTTGTCATGTGTTACAAAAATTAAGAGATGGAAGATTCTATGCCAAGATAGAAAAGTATGTATTCCACACTATTCAAGTTGATTTCTTAGGTTACATCATTTCAAATGATGGACTTATGATGGATCCTAAGAAAGTTCAAACTATTATAGATTAGAGGATCCTAAAAATGATAAAAGATATCCAATGCTTTTTGGGATTTACCAACTACTATCAGATCTTCATTAAAGACTTCTCTCAAGTTGCAGCTTTACTTACACATTTGACTTGTAAAGACAAATTCCAATGGAATCAAGAAGCAAAAGTTGCTTTTGAATCTTTGAAGACAACGTTTTTTTTTGTACCAATCTTGTATCGTGTTGATTTTTCTAAAGCATTCTCTATAGAAGTGTCACGGCCATAATCATGTAAGCTAATAATTACATATAGAAATAGGTAGAAGTAAGTAAAAGTAGATAAAAGTAAGTTAATTCTATAATATTTAATATAGAAGCTTCTTAGAAACTTCCTAGACACTGCTTTGACTTCATAGGTGTCTTTAATTGACTTTTTGGATTAGAAACGTGGTCAACAAGTTGGCCATGTGCCACACATGTTGTTAGCTTGAAGATCAAGCTAACTATGTGGCCCATACGTAAAAAAACTTGCCTTGTAAGTCAAGGCATGTGTCCTACAAAGTCAACACATATTGGAGGTCCTATAGAACGTCGCCATGTAGCCCCTAATTAGATAGTATATATAGAGACAAGAGTGAAGGCTTCTTCACTCTTGTCAACTCCTTTCTTGCTTCTAGTCTAGTTTCAAGGGTCTCTAGTTTTCTTGTCTTTTGGCAATAGCCATTCCAGTTTCTCTTTCAATATATATATTTGTTTATTTACCTCTCTTTGAGTGAAGGCTCACTTGTCTGAATTATTTTTCATCGAGTTCTTGTCCTTGACAGATTGACAAGAGTACACTTACAATATCAGAGCTTTGTTTTTCTTGAGTAAGAGTGGATTACCCCTTTCTCTTGACAAGACATAAGCATATTAGAAGTTTGCGGATTACCCACTTCTAAACTGATATTGTTCTTAGTATCTTCTTTGTTATCAAGTCTTTCTTTTCTTTTGTTTTGAGCAGTATCAAACAAATTTTTTTTCTTAGTGTCATTATGGCAGAGATTATTGAAATGAAGAGTGCAATGGCACAAATGCAAGAGCAAATGAGGGAGTTAATGCTTGCGATGCATCAACTCAATTCACCAACACAGGAAAGAACAAGAATAGCAGAAAGTGGAGATATAGAGATGATCGGAGCTGCTTCAACATCTACAACAAATCACGTTCCTTCTCCAATTGTACAACACCCTATAAGCACTAGAGAACCAAGAATTGTCTTACCTAAGAAATTTGATGGTACGAGATCAAAGTTTCGAGGGTTCATCAATCAAGTACAATTGGCAATTAAACTTCAACCGCAAAGCTATCCAACTCCAGGATCACAAGTCAGGTTTATTGGCACTCTACTTTCTGGTTCTGCATTATCGTGGTTTTCGTCTTTTCTTGAACAACGAAATCCAATATTGGACAATTTGGAAGCTTTTTTGGCAGAGTTTCGATCTATGTATGGTGAACACGATGCAACTCGTGTTGCAACAAATAAGATCCGAATTCTGCGACAAAAAAATCGCTCAGTAACAGTGTATGCTTCACAATTTCGACAACTTACAATTGACATCAAGTGGGATGATGCTGCACTCATCAGTCAATTTTTTTATGGATTGCAATACGAAGTAAAGAAATTGATGCTCAACCTACCTGATCCTCAAACTTTGAGTCAAGCAATCGATTTTGCAGTAAAATGTGATAATCGACTTTTCGAATTTTGATCCGAGAATCATTCACGGGAACCTCAACGTTATTACTCAATGGCAACATCAACATCTTTGCCAAACATACATTCGGAAATAGAAGACATGCAAATTGACGTGATACGTTTTAAACCCCTAACTGAGCAAGAAAAGATTCGTCGTCGTCAAGAAGGATTATGTTTATATTGCGGAGAACCTAAGCACACTGCTCAACATTGTTCAAAGAAACGACGCAACTATAAAATGAGGGGTACGACGGTCAAAGAAGACAACATGTTGGAAAACGGATTCGTCCAGCTACAATAGGGACCGTGTAGCTGGAACCTTGTACAATTCCTAATGAAGGTCCTATTCTCTCCTCAGAACCCTCTCCTTGTTTTATAATAGACTTATATTTAGGACCTAAGAATTACAAAGCCTTTGCTTTATTAGATTCGGGAGCCTCAGCATGTTTTTTAGATGAACAATTTGTTAAAAGTCGTAAAATACCCTTTGTACAGAAACCTAAACCAGTACATGTAGAAGTCATAGATGGTCGTCCCTTGTCTTCTGGAGATGTCACTCATGAAACTCATCCTATAAAAGTAACAATAGACGGTCATGATAGCTACATAGCTTTTAACATAATTAAATCCCCGTCCAATCTAGTTATTTTAGGTTTATCCTGGCTAGAAAAATATAACCCTCGAATAGATTGGAATTCACGTAAACTTGACTTTTCTCAGAGCGTTATTAATAGTTCTACCAACCAAGTAAAAAATTATAAGTCTAGTATAGTAAAACCCGTACTGATAGGTGCAAAAGTATTTATACACGCAACAAAAGAAGGATCAACTTTTGCTATTTATGCTGCACCTATTTCTGAAAACGTAAAGACTTCAAGTGGTATTCCAAGTCAAAATCAGGAATATCAAGACGTTTTTGAGAAAAAGAATGCAGATATTCTTCCTGAGCATCGTCCATATGATTGTTCAATCGACCTCAAGGAAGGAACTCAGCCACCATTTGGACCAATTTACAGTTTATCGCAAGATGAGATGGCTGAACTCAAGACATATATTGACGAGAATTTAGCGAAGAATTTCATATGCCATTCAAAATCTCCAGCAGGAGCTCCAATTCTATTCGTAAAGAAAAAAGATGGATCTTTACGAATGTGTGTTGATTATCGAGGACTCAACAAGATCACAATCAAGAACAGGTATCCATTACCTTTGATATCAGGACTCCTTGACCAGTTAAATCAAGCTAAGATCTATACAAAAATAGATCTAAGAGGAACATATAATCTAGTACGGATCAAAAAAGGAGATGAATGGAAGACTGCGTTTCGAACCAAGTATGGACATTTTGAATATAATGTCATGCCCTTTGGACTCACGAATGCACCAGCTGCTTTTCAACATCTCATGAATGATGTATTTCGTGAATTCTTAGACAATTTTGTCGTCTGCTATCTAGACGATATCCTGATCTATTCTAAGAACGTCGAAGAATATGAAATACATGTTCGTCAAGTATTACAAAAACTTAGAGATGCAGGATTGTACGCCAAGATAGAAAAGTGTGTATTTCACACTACTCAAGTTGACTTTTTAGGATACATCATTTCAAATGATGGTCTCATGATGGATTCTAAGAAAGTCCAAACAATCATGGATTGGAAGATTCCAAGGACAGTAAGAGATGTCCAATGTTTCTTGGGATTTGCCAATTACTATCGGATCTTCATCAAAGATTTCTCACGAGTTGCAGCTCCACTTACACGCTTGACTAGTAAAGATAAATTCCAATAGAATCAAGAAGCGGAAGCAGCATTTGAAGCCTTGAAGACATCGTTTGTCTCTGCACCAGTCTTATATCGTGTTGACTTTTCCAAGGTATTTTTTATGGAAACAGATGCATCAGATTTTGCCTTGGGTGCAGTTTTATCACAAATGGGAACAGATGACAAACTTCATCCGATAGCTTTTCATTCAAGAAAATTCTCAGCAGCCGAGATCAATTATGAGATCCACGATAAAGAACTTCTTGCGATCGTGGATTCTTTTTAAGAATGGCGTCATTATCTAGAAGGCGCTTCTAGTCCAGTCACTGTGTATACAGATCACAAGAACCTCGAGTATTTCATGTCAACACGCGTGTTGAATCGTCGTCAAGCTCGTTGGAGTATGTCTTTGTCAAGATTTGAGGTATGGCTACTTCGTCGCAATATCAAGACTACTCGACCTTGTGACAAGTTGGACTATCGTAGGCTTGGCCCCTTTTCTGTTTCTAAACAGATCAACCCAGTTGCATATCGGTTACATCTACCGGAGTCAATGAAGATCCATCTTGTATTCCATGTGTCTCTTCTTGAACCATATAAGATAGTGGATATACAAGGAAGAAGACAAATGCCACCACCTCCTCTAGAAGTAGATAATAATGAAGAATTTGAGGTGGAAGAGATATTAGACTCAAGGCGGCGCCGAAATAAGCTGGAATATCTTGTTCATTGGCGCGGATATGATATTAGTGAACGCACATGGGAGCCATCCAGGAATCTAGCAAATGCATCAGCTAAAGTCAAAGCTTTTCATCAACGACATCCATCAAAACCAAGATGAAAATCTCTCTTATAAAAGAGACAAGATTGAGGCAAGATAACATTCAATTTCCTATCCTTGTTTATAACTTCTTTGCATTTGTGACGCTAATTAGATGGAGAGCCAACAACCAGCGGATTCAACTCAAGAACCTTCGTTTGCTGACCTGTCGGACGAGACATTACGATTGTCACAACCTTCAAGACGACGCAATCGAGATGAAGATCTTCAAGAACGACATGTTCTTCCTCGAATAGATGGTGAGATACAACGCGTTTGGTATCACGATTTGGGAAGGGACTCTTGATGTTTGGTGATTTTGCTAGAGGTAGGAACAACTCTTGATGGTGTTCCGAATATTCTATTCGAAGGAAGTTACGAAGGCCTCAACAATGATCAAATAACTGGGTGGTCTTTCCACCCTAGTATAGGACACTACCGATGGTTGAGAGGCCCTATCAATCATCTTCGAAGAGAACAGAGATCAGAGTATGTGGCGAATACAATTCGTCGCATCATAGATTTTCTCAACATATGATGACCGCTCCTCGTGGAACTCGTCTCTAGAAGGCGGGGTAATGTCATGGCCATAATCATGTAAGCTAATAATTACATATAGAAATAGGTAGAAGTAAGTAAAAGTAGATAAAAGTAAGTTAATTCTATAATATTTAATATAGAAGCTTCCTAGAAACTTTCTAGACGCTGCTTTGACTTCATAGGTGTCTTTAATTGACTTTTTGGATTAGAAACGTGGTCAACAAGTTGGCCATGTGCCACACATGTTGTTAGCTTGAAGATCAAGTTAACTATGTGGCCCATACGTAAAAAAACTTGCCTTGTAAGTCAAGGCATGTGTCCTACAAAGTCAACACATATTGGAGGTCCTATAGAACGTCGCCATGTAGCCCCTAATTAGATAGTATATATAGAGACAAGAGTGAAGGCTTCTTCACTCTTGTCAACTCCTTTCTTGCTTCTAGTCTAGTTTCAAGGGTCTCTAGTTTTCTTGTCTTTTGGCAATAGCCATTCCAGTTTCTCTTTCAATATATATATTTGTTTATTTACCTCTCTTTGAGTGAAGGCTCACTTGTCTGAATTGTTTTTCATCGAGTTCTTGTCCTTGACAAGAAGCAGATGCATAAGACTTTGCTCTAGGTGCAGTGTCGTATTACGTGCTGTCTTGTTCGGGAATACACTGGGTATCTGGCTGTGGAAAGTATAGTTGTTTTTGCAAATAATAAAGAAAATCTAATAGATTTTATCCATGTATGAAGAATATAATTGAAATATCAATTCCCAAGTATTTAAAAACACTCTTCATAGTCATTTTAACCATACAATATTCCAATTGCTTTATTTCTTTTATAATTAAGTTGTTTTTGTTTTTCTTAACAAGCCCTAATCCTAGCCAGTGAGCTTTGACAAGCTGTAACTTTTGATCCAACTGTCCATTTAGTGTGAAATTTTGCACCCAAATATCAGTATAAGCCTTCTATATGCTCAAAAAATTTCAGCCCAACCCAACTTACAGATTGCAAGAAAACGCCCAAAAACCGCACTAATGACACTCGGCCACAACCTTGAAATTTGATGTAGAAACTCCAGAAGTGATTTCTCCTTTGCCAACCGTTAACTCCAGCCAAAAATTGAATAGCTGCTTCATCTCCAAATCTTCTATTACCAAGCCAAAAATTACGTCGATCCAATCAGTAGATCTTCAGATATCACAGAAACCCTATCCAACCATAGACTGCCAACTATCGACAACCCTTTGTATTAAAACCCAGATATCTCTTGATTGCATCGTTAGATTAATACAAATTTTTGTATACACTTAGCACACCCAACTATCCAGACAATACCAAATTTTCATCCATAGATGCTACACGACTTGCACAAACCGATTGAGAATGCAAACCATCAATGTTTTATATAAAATCCGAAACACCAAAATAAACACTGACTTTGAGCAGCGATTGCTCTTCCCTCACAAATCCTAATGAAACCAAACTAGTGACCTTGAAAAAGAGCTTGAAGCTAGCTCTTCGATCCAAAAAACCCGATTTGAAAAAACCCCCCCCATTTCTAAACCTTCCTCCCCTTTAATCCTAATTCTCCCCTCTTTCAAACCCTAGCCTCTGAATTTCTTCAATCTTCCATCTTGGATCCAGAATTGGCTCCTTCCGTCTTGGATCCGAAATTGGCTCCTTCCGTCTTGGATCCAAAATTGGCTCCTTCCGTCTTGGATCCGAAATTAGCTCCTTCCATCTTGGATCCAGAATTGGCTCTCGCCGTCAGAGCTTTCTCCTTCGTTTTTACCTTTAAGAGATCCTTTTACCGAAAACAACGTTCTCTGAAATGGCACAGAGAACAGGACAGCCTGAAACAGAATCGAAACCCCATAATCAGGACCACATTGAGTCGCTCGACCAATTCAGGTCTCATATTGGATAAGAGTCCAGTAGTAAGACCCGGATTTTTTCGTAATTAGACTGCATTGGGTTGCTCGACCAATTCAGGTCTCATATTGGATAAGAGGACCCGGATTAGATTCTTGAAATTGGATCCAATTGGCTCTTCGAACCAGGCTCACATATCGTGTGAATTGGTCCTTTTCCTTCCTGCTGACTCCCGTTATTGGAATCGAACGGAGCATTTCAGTATGTCCTGGCTGACTGTAACCGGGTGATTGAACCTAGCCTCTCAGTATTTGCACTGGAATTGGTCGTTGCTCCCAATATTTGAGGTAACCGAACATTAATAAAAGTCCTTTTCTTTTATATTTTCAGAGTATACTCGTGTTACAACACGACATCCACCTCCTCTGAACCTGCACATCCTCCGGTATGTACCAAATTCAGTACACCATTATTCTTTATCCAATATCAAAAATCCATGTATCCATCTTGTAGAAGTAAATTGGAAACATCTAACTTTGTACATGACCAAACCATTGGCAAGGTACAAATTTTGAAATAGAAAGATTTAATTGAAACTTCTTCCATATGGCCACATACATCATACTTGCATCTTTTTTTTTGTTCTTTTGATTCCATGCTTGATTTAAGACGTCCATATAATCCTTAAATCCATTGCCCATGTCTTTATATTTGAAGATTTTTAGATTTTCAACCTTTGAATTCTACACTTCATGATGAATCTTTTTCTTATCAAAATCCAATTGTGCCTCCAATACATGTGCATTATCCATATTACCTTGATCTTAGTCCAAAAGATTAGTACTCACAATTAACTTGATTAAAGCTATTGATTTAGTACCTTTACCTTTGATTCCATAATCTTCTTTCGCCACATTATCTTGTGAAATATCTATCATTTCTTCTTGAATGTATCCTTGTAAAACATCCTTTATTTCTTCTTGAATGCATCCTTGTGAAACATCATAACCTTGTGTTATCTCAATATGTTGTATTACTTCATAATATTGAAAAATTTCATAGCCTTGTGAAACCTCATGTTCTTGAAAAATCTTGCAACTTCCACCATAATCTCTTTTACCACCATGAGATGTTCCATCCAAATTGCCATCATCCACTTCCATAAACATATTCAATGTAGAATAGCCATAATTTTCATCCTTATTATCATTAATTTCTAAATCCTTGAGTTCCATATTGCCTTCAATTTTTTTGATATTTTGACCTTCCATAGTAATAATTTGATCAAAGTCTTTGTTCTTTCCTTCACCATCCTTGATAAAAGATCCACTTTCTTTCATTTGCAAAAAATTGGCTCCTCCTTTGAAGTCCTCCAGTTGCTGCTCCATTTCTCTTTTTTCAAGATTAATCCCTTATATTGATAAAGATGATATAGAAGCCAAAGTAGAAGATTTCTTAGACCTTACTCCAACTCCTTTAGCTTGTGCTCTTTGTTGCTTTGCTAAAAGAATTGTTGCTTCTTTCAACTCTTCCCAATTGTTAGTACAACCACTCTCCGTAGACTCATCTGTAAGAAATATAAAAAGTTTGTCTCCCATGGTATCATCAAGACCATTTAAAAATAATTCTATTTTTATAGCATCCAATGACTGTCTCTCTGAGGATGACAGTTGATAAAACCTCTTTTCAAATTCTTTCAAGAATTCATAAAGATCCATATGCGTGCCTGGTTGTAATTCTATCCAATCCAAAAACTATCGCTTGGTAATCTTATCCTCATTTGCATCAATAAATTCTTTCTTCAAAAGTTCTTGAAATTTTGACCATGTCTCCACACCTCTTTCAAGTAATCTCTTCACCTTTCTATGAATCTCAGGTTCAATAGCCAAATAAAAGCTTGAAATCATCTTTGCCTCAGGGATTTGGCATGTCTCCATCTCACATGTATAAACTTGTAAAAACTTAGTGATGTTGCATCCGTTAAACCTCCCAAATTTGTTGAAAATTCCTTGTAATGCCTTTGTGATATCCCTTTCAATTGATTGTATCCTTTGTTGTTCTTCCATAAATATACAAAAAGCCTCAAAAAACTCCTTAACATTTGGTCCATCCAAAGTATTCAACCTATCCAAAGACTTCATTGAAATATCTTCCATTTTCTTCCACAATGTTAAAAAAATATCCCTTGAAATGCTCCAATAAATAACTTATGATACCTCAAAATGGCCCAAGATGTCTATAAAGCCATAATATACTCCATAATAATCCAAATATCACCATTGCTTTTCAAAATATCCTCCAAAGCTCCAAGTCTTCCAAAAACTCTAAAATCAACCTTGTCAACTTGTACCATCAATCCAAATAACCACATACAAAATCCAATACCTTCCACCCCAAACGTTCACATCAAGTTCACCACTTGTGTCGTATTACGTGCTGTCTTGTTCGGGAATACACTAGGTATCTGGCTGTGGAAAGTATAGTTGTTTTTGCAAATAATAAAGAAACCCTAATAGATTTTATCCATGTATGAAGAATATAATTGAAATATCAATTCCCAAGTATTTAAAAACACTCTTCATAGTCATTTTAACCATACAATATTCCAATTGCTTTATTTCTTTTATAATTAAGTTGTTTTTGTTTTTCTTAACAAGCCCTAATCCTAGCTAGTGAGCTTTGACAAGCTGTAACTTTTGATCCAATTGTCCACTTAGTGTGAAATTTTGCACCCAAATACCAGTATAAGCCTTCTCTATGCTCAAAAAATTTCAGCCCAATCCAACTTACAGATTGCAAGAAAACGCCCAAAAACCGCACTAATGACACTCGGCCGCAACCTTGAAATTTGATGTAGAAACTCCAGAAGTGATTTCTCCTTTGTCAACCGTTAACTCTAGCCAAAAATTGAATAGCTGCTTCATCTCCAAATCTTCTATTACCAAGCCAAAAATTACGTCGATCCAATCAGTAGATCTTCAGATATCACAGAAATCCTATCCAACCATAGACTGCCAACTTTCGACAACCCTTTGTATTAAAACCTAGATATCTCTTGATTGCATCGTTAGATTAACACAAATTTTTGTATATACTTAGCACACCCAACTATCCAGACAATACCAAATTTTCATCCATAGATGCTACACGACTTGCACAAACCAATTGAGAATGCAAACCATCAATGTTTTATATAAAATCCGAAACACCAAAATAAACACTGACTTTGAGCAGCGATTGCTCTCCCCTCACAAATCCTAATGAAACCAAACTAGTGACCTTGAAAAAGAGCTTGAAGCTAGCTCTTCGATCCAAAAAACCCGATTTGAAAAAACCCCCCCCATTTCTTAACCTTCCTCCCCTTAAACCCTAATTCTCCCCTCTTTCAAACCCTAGCCTCTGAATTTCTTCAATCTTCCATCTTGGATCCAGAATTGGCTCCTTCCGTCTTGGATCCGAAATTGACTCCTTCCGTCTTGGATCCAGAATTGGCTCTCGCCGTCAGAGCTTTCTCCTCCGTTTTTACCTTTAAGAGATCCTTTTACCGAAAACAACGTTCTCTGAAACGGCACAGAGAACAGGACAGCCTGAAACAGAATCGAAACCCCATAATCAGGACCACATTGAGTCGCTCGACCAATTCAGGTCTCATATTGGATAAGAGTCCAGTAGTAAGACCCGGATTTTCTCGTAATTAGACTGCATTGGGTTGCCCGACCAATTCAGGTCTCATATTGGGTAAGAGGACCCGGATTGGATTCTTGAAATTGGATCCAATTGGCTCTTCGAACCAGGCTCACCCGTCGTGTGAATTGGTCCTTTCCCTTCCTACTGACTCCCGTTATTGGAATCGAATGGAGCATTTCAGTATGCCCCGGCTGACTGTAACCGGGTGACTGAACCTAGCCTCTCAGTATTTGCACTGGAATTGGTCGTTGCTCCCAATATTCGAGGTAACTGAACATTAATAAAAGTCCTCTTCCTTTATATTTTCAGAGTATACTCGTGTTACAACACGATAGCGGTTTTGTCACAAATGGGAACAGATAACAAACTTCATCTAGTAGCCTTTCATTCAAGAAAATTCTCAGCAGCAGAAATCAATTATGAGATCTATAACAAAGAACTTCTTGCAATTATATATTCTTTTCAAGAATGGTGTCATTATCTAGAAGGTACTTTTAATCCAGTCACCGTGTATACGGATCACAAGAACCTCGAGTATTTTATGTTAGCATGTATATTAAATCGTCATCAAGCTCATTGGAACATGTCTTTACCAAGATTCGAGTTCATCATCACTTATCGGCCAAGAAAATAATAAGGTTTGTCCGATGCCTTGTCTAGACGTTTTTATCTTAAACCAAAAGAAAGAAATGCAGCTTTTGAGCAATAAAGAACGGTTCTCTTGAAGCTGGTGTAATTTCATCTTTGAGCAATGAAATCAATATTGACTGTTGATTTAACTTTTCTCAAGCAAGTTTAGTTAAGTATGTCTTCAGACCCTTTGTTCATGATATCAAGAATAATTCTTTTAAATCTCATGATCCTTCTAAATTTGAGTTCAAGAACAACCTACTCTATTTTGAAGGACGCCCATATGTTCCAGAAGGAGAAGCACATTTACGTATTCTTCAAGCTTGTCACGACTTCTCAACAGCAGGATATTTTAGATACAATAAGACTTTAGAGCTGATATCTAGGAATTTTTGGTGGCCTCAAATATGGAAGGCAGTCAAAGATTTTGTACAATCATGTGATCTTTGCTCAACATCAAAAACTCCTCGTCATTGACCTTTAGGACTTTTTCAACCATTACCCATTCCAGAACAACCATGATCTTCTATTTCTATGGACTTCATCATGGATCTTTCAATCTCAGGTTATTATGACTCTATATTCATGATAGTAGATCATTTTACCAAGATGGCACATTTTGTACTATGTACAAAATCTATCACAGGTGAAAAAATAGCTAAGAACTTTCTTGACAATATCTATTGCTATCATGGATTATCTAAAGATATTATATCGGATAGGAGAACTCACTTTGTATCAAGATTTTGGTGGACTATTTTCAAGATTCTAAAAGTGGATATAAAACTATCTTCAACATTCCATCCTCAAATTGATGGACAAACGGAGCGTGTTAATCAAGTTTTGGAGCAATATTTAAGATGTACCATTAACTACCAACAAGATGTTTGGACAACTCTTTTGCCATTGGCAGAGTTTGCTTACAATAATACGGTACATTCTTCTATAAAATAAACACCTTTCTTTGATAATTATGGTTATCATCCACGACTTGATACTTTTGATTTTTCAAAAGTTGATAATCTTGCTGCGAAAGATTTGATGATTCATTTGTCAAAGCTACATGCAACGATGAAGGCGTAGTTAAAAGAAGCTCAAGAACAACAAAAGGTCAATGTGGAGGTCTATCGAAAGAACAACTACCATTCCACTTGGGTGATAAGGTATGGCTACTTCATCTTAATATCAAGACCACTCGTCCTTGTGATAAGTGTGATTGTCGTTTTACTTACTCTAACTTATCTAATCAGAGTAAACCTGTATAAGGGAATTCGAACACAGGGAAAGAATACCGCATGAGCTTACACGTTAGGGTCACACAATTAACTGTATTCCGCACTACTTAAAACATCCAGGAAACACTACAATGCTTTCCACTTCCTAATAATACTCCACCATCACTGATAACAAACAACATGTAATCCCGCACTATCCTAAATGACAGGACATAATCATACTATAATCCAAATTCTGGAGTTCTTCACCATTAACTGCCTTCACATTACAGTGTTTCACACAAACACAGACTCATTCTCTCTGCTGAACTACATTCAGATTTCAGCATTTAATCTCTCTTCTTCTCATTCAATAACATATAATTCCATTCACACTTTCATTCCATGATTCACTTCACAATATTCAGAAACTCTCAATACTCTTATTTCAAAGAACATAACAACAAAAGAAAAGAGGTAGCACCAAGCTTACCCCGGCTCACACTATCACAGTAATGGCCCCTACTTCCTCTCTCCCATCCTCCTTATGCTACCACGAGATACCAACTACTACATCTCTAATGAAAACTGCTTTTCCTAACTATTCATCTATTTTACCTACTGAACTACCTTTTCAACAGTCATCTATCCCTGTTTACACTATGAACTAAGTATCTACAATTCAACAAATAACTACTTATTCTACATAGCCCCACTCCCATCTGTGCAGCATCCTCGCAAACATAGAACCGATACATAACTAAAAAAAAACTTCTCCAAAATTTCTATTTATTTGATATATCCAATTGATCAATTACTACATTATCCATTATTGGTTCCACCAATTCTGGCTCTAGTGGTACGTCTTCATCCTCTTCCAATATTTCAAGCGACTCCTTTCTCAACTGGGCTGAAAGATCTTCATTGTATTCTCCCAATTCACGGATCTGAGCTTCCAGTTTCAGGATCTGGGCATCGCGAAGTTCCAACTGATGTTGCTGCGGACTCATCCCTTCTGGGACATCTTTAATCGACACTTGAGATTGGCTCCTCACAGTTAACTCTTCCGTCAGTTTTGACACCTCATTTTGTAAAACTTCAATTTCAGACCTCATTTTCCCCGTTTCACATCTCAATTGGTCACACAATAACGCTTTCTCTGTCGCCAATAACTCTGTCTTGTCCACTTCCGCTTGCAACTGACATTTGAACTTCTCCCGTTCCAAATCCCATGACTTCCTATTCTGAATCAATTCGTCCCGTTGTCCTTCCACAATCCGTGAAATCTGTTCTTTTTCCTTTGTCCAAGCCTCATATTGGAGAACCAATTTCCGCTCCAGGACCAACTTGACTTCTTCAATTTCTTGAATCCTCAGTTCTTGCTCCCTGATTTTTTGATTTTGATCCGATATCCTTTTTTTATTGTCCTCCCAATCCCGTTTACTTTTGTCTTCGACATCCAATGCTCGTACCATACAATGTATTTGCGAAATGTGCTTCAATACGGCATTTTTAAGAGATACTCCTTCAGGGAATCAACCCTCTGGAAATGCCAACTAGTTGATATCTATCAATAATGGGACTTGATTCTCCTCTTCCACCGCAAGACCACTTGGAACCCGTCTCGCTTCGATAACCGGAGCTACCCCTTGAACCACTGTACGACTTGATTCTCCAATTTCGTGTATTACATCCGCTACATTGTGATTCTGTGCCAACAAATTTCGTTCTCTCTGCAAAGGTGCTGACACTGGTATAGGGTTTTCCTCTTCTGACGGTGGTTGACGCAATGTGTGCGCGATGACAGCATACACATAATTTGAACAAAGCAAGGATGTGAACTTCCCCAATTTGAACTTGGCTCCTATCTCCGCATGAATACGAGTAGCTACGTAAGCCGCCCAGTTGAACACCATCCCCTCAAACGCCCCTACTGCTGCATACAATAATCGTTTTGACACATATGTGGGGTGTCGGTACAATCCTAACCGCCTCAGCACGAACCGCAACCATTCCACATATTCTGGTGTAATCGCCTCCTGAGTCCGCCATCCTTGGCTCCTTTCAAAGGATGACATTCCTCCCTTGAAATATCTACCTGGGCTGAAATCGCCTGACTCATCAGTCCCAACTGCCATCTCTCCAATGGGAAGAAACAACACCTTTTCCAGGATTGTTTCATCAATCCCAATAATTCGCCCTTGAACAACACTCGATCCATCCTCGGGGTCGTAATTCTCAATGTATTCCTCCACTAATGACACATTGATTGATGGTAAATGCTCTGAATGGTGCAAAAACTGGAACAGCTTCGCAGTCCGAAAATCCCTTATTTTTCTCTGCGTCCAACAGATTTCTAACTTCATCGGCTCCATATTGGTAACGATTATCACAGCCGGTGGTTTTGCTGTGCGTTTAGCTCTCACATTCCGGCCACTTTCATCTCTGTCTACAGCTCTCTTGGTACTTTCAATCGCCATGACTCAAACGCTTACAGGTCCTAACCGTCAATGCCACTCTCCAGTCTGCCCGAAACACTAAAATGAGACACAAATAAGCAACAACATAATATAACACCATAGAATAACCCTTAGTAGGAGCCCCACTCCTATTCTATTACCTAGTGATGAGAGCGACAACATGGTACCCATACTGTCCATTTCTCACTTCCTTCGCATCTGACACAATAGTGATTACTACATATCCTTGCAGCCGTCTCTACGTCTTATACCATAATTAGGTCCCTCCTGAGTCCATTCGAAGTCCCCTCCCCTCAAATGAAATAAAACCCGTCCCGGGTTTTAGGTATTATATAACCGTAAACGATTTCCATTAATGCGGGTACTGAAACGATGGCCCGTGAAATCCTCCAATTGAACAGACCCATTGGAAAATCCTTCAATTACGCGATATGGCCCATGCCAGCGAACTTGAAATTTTCCCGGAAAATGGTTGAATCGGCTGTCATACAGCAATACCAAATCATTGGGCATAAAACACTTCGGCCGCAGTTTACTATCATAGTAACTCTTCCTCCGTTTTTGAGTGGCTTCCATGTGGAATAGAGCGACAGCCCGTATTTCATCCAATTCCTCCAATTTCATCAACCGAGAGTGTAATGACTCAATGTCACTGAGGCGTTCGTCTAAGGCAATTCGTAAACTGGGAACCTCCAATTCGATAGGTAAAATTGCCTCTTGACCGTAAACTAATTGGAACGGAGTAGAGTGGGTAGTTACCTTATAGGCGGTACGATAAGCCCACAAAGCTGCAAAGAGTTTGGTCTCCCAATCAGTACCGGCCCCTGAAATTGTCTTAGTCAAGACTTTGCACAAAATGCCGTTGGTCTTTTCCGTTTGCCCATTGGCACGAGGATGGTAGGGAGTGGTCTTACGATGCTTGATCTCATATGTGGTCGTCAAGGCGGCGATGGTAGCATTGATGAAATGGGTGCCTCGATCGCTGACCAATTCCTTGGGACACCCAAAGCGAGTGATAATATTCTCATACAGAAAAGTTGCCACCGTACTGGCATTATCGGTGCGGGTAGCAATCGCCTCTGCCCATTTGGTGACATAATCGGTGGCGACTAAGATATACCGCTTTTGACCAGGTTTTGACGCTGGTGCAATGGGACCAACAAAATCTATACCCCATTTTTCAAACGGAACCTGGGCCAAGATTGAGACTAACGGCATGGCGGAAGTACCCGTAGGTCGACCAATTCGTTGACAAGGATCACAACGGCGAACGAACTGGTGGGCATCAGAAAACATTGTGGGCCACCAATATCCGGCCATTAAAGCCTTGCGGGCAGTGCTGTCTCCCGCAAAATGACCACCACAACTATCCAAATGACAACCTGTAAGTATCGACTGTACTTCACTGGGAAAGATACAGCGCCGTAAAAGACCATCGCGTCCTTGTTTATACAAAGCATCACGAATCATCGTGTATGGGGCACTCTTCAGAATAAGGCGCTTCTTAAGCTTGTCCGTGAAAGTCGGCGGAAAAGTATGGAAGGTCAGAAACTGAATAATTTCGCTATACTCGGGGGATATCACATCCACCACAAATAATGCGGCGTCGGGAAGATCATCGGGAACAGGCTCGTTGCCGAGAATATTAGACAACCGGGATAAATGATCTGCGTTCGCATGTTGCTTCCCAGGTCTGACAACCACCGTAAAATTGAACTCCTGGAGGAGTAAGACCCAGCGAGCAATGCGCCCACTCAATTGAGGCTTATTAATCAGATATTTGAGGACATCATGATCCACATAAAATACAAACGGATACCCAAGCAAATAGTGCCGAAATTTTTTAACCGAGTATATCATACCCAACGCCTCTCGTTCAGTAGTAGTATAGTTGCGTTCGACAGCCACCAATTGTCGACTGGCATAATATATTGGATGATCGAATCCCTTATCATCCTTCTGGCTTAACACCGAGCCAATAGCAGCATTGGATGCATCAACATACACATGAAATGGCTTTGTCCAACAAGGAGCCACCAATATTGGTGCAGAGACCAATTTTGACTTTAAGACCTCGAAGGCTATGGTACACTCCTTGGTCCAGAGGGGACTAGTACCATCGGACGGAGGTTTCTTCAGTAAGTTCGTTAAAGGTTGACAAATAACCGCAAACGAACTTATAAATCGTCGATAATAACTGACATGACCAACAAACCCTCGAACACCGGAGACTGTCTCCGGTCTGGGCAAGTTCATGATATGCTGCACTTTGTCAGGATCTGTAGCAATACCACGACTGGAAACAATATGGCCCAATAATTTTCCGGACGGAACACCAAATTGGCACTTCTCCGAATTCAACGATATTCCAAATTTGGCACACTGAGCCAAACATTTGCCTAAACAATGAAGATGATCTTGTTTGGTACTGAATGTACAAAAGTCATCTAAAAAGATCTCCATAAACAGTCGGAGATAATCTTGAAAAGCCTGAGTCATCACGCGTTGGAACGTGGCTGGGGCGTTACATAACCCGAAAGGCATCACGCGATAAGCAAATGTGCCCCAATCCGTAGTAAAGGTTGTCTTGAGCTGGTCTTCTTTTGCAATTTGAACTTGATTATACCCGGAGAAACCATCGAGAAATGAATAGCATTCGTGACCGGCGACGGCGTCCAATATACTATCTGTGAATGGTAACGAAAAGTAATCTTTCTTGGTGGCTGCATTAAGTTTTCGGAAATCTTGACAAATTCGGATTTTTCCGTTCTTTTTCGGCACCATCACAATTGGAGAAATCCACTCACTATTCGGTACCGGGTAAATGAAACCCACCACAAGAAGCTTGTCCAATTCTTCCTTCACCATAAGGGAATATTTAGGATTAAGGCGATGTTGCCTCTGGCGTACCGGTTTAGCGTTTTCTTCCAATATGATACGATGTTCATAGACATCAGCGGGGATACCTTGTAGATCATTATAAGTCCAAGCAAAAGCGGATTTATGATGTAAGAAAAAGTCTGTCCAACAGGTCAACTCTTGTTCCTTAATACCTTCGTAGACCTTAATTAGCCGAGGTTCGGCCGTGGTCGCTAAGTTAATAGTTTGACATACAGGGTCAGCAACAATACTCTGTTTCAATTCCCGCAGTGATTTAAAGTTACTCGGTATGTCCGACATATGCGAAGTAACGAATCCCGTCTCGAGGGCACTAACATGGTGCACATCGTACCCAGGTTTCCAGTCAATACTTACATAAGCAAAGTTTTCCGAATCCTTTGGGTATATCAAGTACTCCCCCGGACCTCCACATTGGTACACCACCTCAGGGTGCTGTGCTGCCTCCACATTGGCCTCCGTACTCGGTACTTCTGTGTCATCATCGGAGCTAAGCCCTTCGTCCGACGTCAATTCAGATACTGGCAACTGAGACTCCCCGTGATAGCGTACTGGGTACATTTGTAACACCATTTTATCTACGCCCTTACCAATTGTCAAAGTACCTCGACCCCAATCGTTCTTGGCCTTCGCTTGATACAGCCAGGGTCGTCCCAATAAAATAGGGTACGATAAAGTCGAACGTTGTAAGCGAAAGACAATGTAGTCAATTTCATAGGCAATACCTGCAATTATAGTTTGAACACTCCGTAAAATACCCATTGGCTTAACTCGGCTATGATCTGCCATCCGTAATACCAATGTCGTGGAGACTAATTGTTCCAGACCTAAAGCATCCATTGTATCAGCGTTCATTAAATTGATGCTGGAACCTCCATCTACCTGGACGCCAGAGATCCGAACACCATCAATCGAAACATCAATGGTTGGTGCACCTGGATCAGGGTTCAAACTAACTTCACAAACTTCCATATTACGATGCCGATGTCTTGTTAGGGATGAATTCAAGGTGGAACGACACTCTGGTGCGACTGCTAGAAGTTGCTTCATAGAGATTGAAGGCCGAATAGCGTCCAAATCCTTTAAAATGTCATAGGGTTCCATATTTAGGGTAATTCCCAATGCCCTCTTCCGTTTCATGGGTTTGAGCTTAACTCCGTGAGGTAATTTATTCTGCCGCCCTGGACTTGGAATTGGAACAGCAGATTGAGCTTCCTTGGGACTTCCTTTCCCAAGGGGATCTTTCAACGGGTATGATGCTTCTTGGAACTGCGGTGGGAACAGACCGGTTCGAGACGGAATTGAAGACTCCGTAATTGGGACCTCATTGGGCTTCGCAACCAAATCAGGGCTCAAGACTTTCCCAGTTTCCGGGCCTGAATGGGATTGGTCCGTAATTGGGTGTGATTGGCCCTTCGCTTTAGGATCTTTCAAATGTTTAATTGGGCCTTTCCCTTTTTGCTGGCTCCTAGTAAGAACGGTATGGACACATTCCACCCGATTTACTAGAGAGTCTTGAGGTCCTCGATTTATTCCCTCCATTTTTCCTGGACTCTGGATCTGCTGATCCCGATTATTGAAATTGAATGGAGCATTACATTGCTGATACGTATGCCCTGACTGCTTGCAATTCCCACAAACTGGGGCATAATCGTCACTGGCTCTTGGATTGGGACATTCATTGGCATAATGACCAATCTGTCTACAACGGAAACAACGCAATGGCCTTTTTGCACCCCCATCAGGCATATTGGGTGTCTCCACCGGTATATACCTACTAGGTTTGTTCCATGTAGGTTGAGAAAACGATCCTGGTTGTCCCGGTTGTACTTGGTTCAATGGCATCGATGGAGCATATGGCTGATACCCATGCTGCTCCTTACCATAGTTCCGAGGATTTGATACAAACCTCTCACTATAAGTGGAATTCTGAAAATGATTGACTGCTCGATTTTGTCGGTTAGATCGATTTCCATGCCATCCAAACGTATTTCCTGTTTGAACTTGATTGACATCCCATGGAGTTGGTGAAATCATGGTCGGATTACTGAATTGTTGTTGTCTTTGCAAATTCCAACAATTAGCGGTTAAGTGCTTGCCTCCACAAAATGTACATTTACCCAACACTTGTGAAGGTGACGGGCATTCCGTTACCAAATGACCGTGGCCCTGACAATTACTGCACCATACATTGGTCCTAGTATTGGTTGGCTTTTGCCTCTTCTCCTTATCTTTGGCCATATTAACGGCCATTTCCTCCATTTTCTTCGTCAAGTTCAATAACAAGGCTTCATTGGAATCTTTTGAAGCTGATATTATTTGTTTTTCCGCCAAAGTTGACTCGTGTGTTTGATATGGAAAATATGGGGCATACGCTGTTGTTACTTGCGGTGGTAAAGCTTGCAATGGGGTAACATTAACTGGCCCCTGAGTATTGGCACTTGACTGGGCAACTGTTTTGATCATCTGTGGATAACTACCCACTGATCCGTTCAAAGCCGGATATTGATAATTGCTTTGAACTGGTATCATCGTGGCACACGCAGTTAAAAACTGATCATAATGGCATTCCTCCCAAACCTTGGCTCTATCAAGGGATGCAGATATCGTAACTGGTTGAGCTTCTTTTACAAACATTTTTAGCTCTGGTGGGTGCAAACCATTTATTAATATAGATAATATAAATGCCTCCGGCATTTGGTGGTTCGGCCACTTACTAAGTATATCAGCCACTCGGCCATAGAACGATTCCACCGCCTCTCCTAGGATCATTTTGCTGTTCATTAACCTTCCTCGAAGACGGTCTTCAAAACCAATTGGTCGAAAACGGGTCAAAAATGCATTCTTCAATGCTTCCCAGTTCGAAAATTGACCAACTGGTTGACGGTTATACCATTCAAACGTCGTATCCTTTAAGGTTGCTGGCAACCATCGTAACCAAATATCCTCGGTTCTCCCATTATTGGCGACACATGCTGTCAAAAACTGCGACAAATGTTGATCTGGATCCGCACCCGGAAAACCCCTAAAGGTAGGTAATGGAGCCACGCTAGTTGTGCGATCACTCACAGTACCCATTTGTACTGCTATGGGAACCGCTGGACCTCCCGTCGTCATTGAATTTGACAATGTGACACTTAATCGTTTGTTAATATAGTCTGCGTCTCTCCTAAATATATTTTCCGAACTTTCCACCCTGCTCAATTTGCTATTATTATCCTTGAACAAATTTATTGGTTGAATAGGAGGTGAGAATGACGGATTTTGAAACACACTGAATTGGCCCTTATTGACCAATAATTTATGCCACTCTATGGAACCAGTTTTGACGGAATCGACAGTTTCCGCTATTGGAAACGTACCCAATGGAGTACCCAACTCTTCTGTGATTCCCCCACTCTCAGTTAACGGTCTCAGAAGAAACCCTGGCCTATTGATCAAATTTTCAGCAAGTGCTCTTGGCAATTTCTCTAACGGTATATACTTTTGAAATATTAGATGTCGATTAGCTTCTGGGTATGCTCGAATATGACGACAGGCATGCAACCATGGCTTAATCCAGCTTTGTCTATGATTCCTTTTTAACTTTCTTTGTTGCTCGTTTCGCAACAAATTTCTTGCTTGCGATCTCTCTATTCTTTCTCTTGACTGCCGTATTTTCTTTACTGTTAAGTTTTCATTCTTAATAACCATACTCTTTCATTATATTCTTCTGCGACTGCTACCTATTTCCCATCTACTTCAACCGACAGTTAAAACCTAACACTCCATGCTATTATCAATTTCCCCGGCAGCGGCGCCAAAATGTGATTGTCGTTTTACTTACTCTAACTTATCTAATCAGAGTAAACCTGTATAGGGGAATTCGAACACAGGGAAAGAATACCGCATGAGCTTACATGTTAGGGTCACACAATTAACTGTATTCCGCACTACTTAAAACATCCAGGAAACACTACAATGCTTTCCACTTCCTAATAATACTCCACCATCACTGATAACAAACAACATGTAATTCCGCACTATCCTAAATGACAGGACATAATCATACTATAATCCAAATTCTGGAGTTCTTCACCATTAACTGCCTTCACATTACAGTGTTTCACACAAACACAGACTCATTCTCTCTGCTGAACTACATTCAGATTTCAGCATTTAATCTCTCTTCTTCTCATTCAATAACATATAATTCCATTCACACTTTCATTCCATGATTCACTTCACAATATTCAGAAACTCTCAATACTCTTATTTCAAAGAACATAACAACAAAAGAAAAGAGGTAGCACCAAGCTTACCCCGGCTCACACTATCACAGTAATGGCCCCTACTTCCTCTCTCCCATCCTCCTTATGCTACCACGAGATACCAACTACTACATCTCTAATGAAAACTGCTTTTCCTAACTATTCATCCATTTTATCTACTGAACTACCTTTTCAACAGTCATCTATCCCTGTTTACACTATGAACTAAGTATCTACAATTCAACAAATAACTACTTATTCTACAATAAGTTAAAAGGAGTTGATATAAGAAACTTTACTTTGTTTCTTTACTTGTTTTGATTTTGACATTAAAAAAAAATATATAAGACCTAAATGTTTAGTATGAAGCCTTGGGAGAAGGTGGAAGCCTAAGGATGAAAATCTAAACTAAGAAGAGGCTAATTGGGAGGGATAAAAGCAAAGCATGGTTGGATGAAGGCAAGGAATGGAGAACTTCATCCCTATTGGTCGAATACCATGCCAAATGGGCTTCAAGGAGGCTGCCCGTGGCCTTATTAGGGATTAGGGTTCCTCTTTCGAGGGCATTCGGAGATTACAAGCTATGGTTGTAAAGTTTAGGGTTTGGGGTACAATTTGTGTGCAAAAATTAGAGGATTTGGAGTTAGGGTGAAAAAGTTATAGCCGTTTGAAGTTAAGGTGTTTATTTAAGACATACTGTTACTCTTTTGAGAGTACAAGGAGTTTTACAGCAGCTTTTGAAGATCGAAAGGTTTGACTAGAACGGCGATTTTAAGGCCTACATCTTTCATGAAAGAATTATTGCTTTTGGAGTTCATATGAAGGAGTTGTAAGGAGTTGAAGGCGGCGCTTCCAAATCAAAGGCAATAAGTAAGCGGTTTTGTTTGTAGTAATGGTTGGAGCCATAACTTGAGTATTCGGATGAATTTTTGGCTCAAAATTTTGGAGAATGTAATTTTTTGTGTTAAAAAGCTATACATACAAATTTCGTGGCATTTGAGCTTATATTTTGTGAGATATGAAGAAAATTGCATGCGGATGTATAAAGACAAGGGTTTGAAGCGACTGTTAGGGTTTTCAAGATATCTCAAGATCTGCAACGAATTTGCAGTTGAAATTTGTTGTAGAAGTTAATAAAAATACATCAGTACCTCATGTAAAATTTGAGTTTTTTTGGACGGTCGGATTAGGAGATATAAGGTGTTGAAGTTCGGAAAAATCTCCACATAAGAATAAACAAGGTTTTAGAAGATTTTATCATATTTTGGAAGTTGTGGATTACTTGAGGATTGTGTATTTGGTATAATTACTCAAAAGAGAAAAATTATATATAAACTTAGGGCTTTCCTTATTTTCAAATTTGATTGAATAATTAGTGACAGCCAGAAGCCTAGCATTTTCTTGAGGCAAACTCTCTCTACTTCGACATATTGGTGCTTCCATTGAGAGAGCCTTAAGGCACTCATTTTTCAACAAGTTGAAATGGGGGATCAAAATCCAGGATTTGGATTATCAAGAAGAGTGGGTGCCCATCATTTATTCAGGGTATTTTCTCAATTTATGGAAAAAAGGCAACAGGTGCATGGAGAGGATAGAAACACTACTAAGGCCTTACAAGTAGTAGTGGAAAAAGTTGGGAGGTTTGATGGAAGGAATATCACCAAGTTCTTAAGGATTTACACATGTGAAATGGAGGTGCATCAAGTTTCAGAGATGAAGATAATTACCACCTTTGATTTGGCAATGGTATCAGAAACCAGAGAAAGGATGCAAGAGTTACATTTTGAGACTATATCATGGAAGAAATTTGAAGAACTCTTGAAAGATGAATTTTTTGAAGAAGATTCAGAAAGAATGATAAGAAAAACTTTTTTGGAGTGGATTGAGCAAAGGTCAGTGAATCAATTGGCTCCAAATGAATTAATCAGGGAATTTGAGACCAAGTTTGGCCAATTACCACGGCAAGAGAAGCAGCTCTTGGAAACAAGGAAAATTGGATTATTTTTACAAGCAGCTGATGAATATTTGGAAGATAAACTTCTCTTTTATCTAATAGATAAGACATCTGAGAGTGGTTTTACAAATAATTGGAAGCTAGTAAAAGAGACTGTGGAACTTTTGGCTAAACAACAGAAGATTAAGACTCGTGGTTTAATATCGAAATTGGAACTAGTGCCTATATCTCAGAATCAAGGACCACCTCACAAGATGATCAAGATTGTTAATGATGGTACTCTTGAAGAATTGATCAAGGGTTTACAAGATTTGAAGGTGGAAATGACTGAGTTGAAGAAATCCCAAATAGCAAATTCATCAAAGACAATTGAAGGCTCAAAGGGATTTGTAGAGAGATATATGTGATGTGACAATCCAAACCACAAGCATGGTGAATGTAACAGCTACAAAGGTGCAATCAAGGATGGTATTGTATACTTCAAAGAGGGCAGGATAAGACTCACAGGGTCAGATGAGCCTTTAAAGACAAATTTTGGAAGGGGTGGCATGAAAAAATTGGTAGAAGAGCAAATATCAAGAAATAATGCCATACAACGAGAAGAAGCTGAGTCTTACTCTATTACAATTGAACAAAAAGCACTTAAGGCTATTTTCCTACCAACTACAGAAGTCATGATCAGGGGAGCTGAAGTTATTAGAAAAATGACTAGGTAGAATAATCCAGTTGATGCTATTAATATTAAAATATATTTATGTGGAGATAAATATGATGATGATTTATACGATGCCATGGTTGAAGAAAAAAGAAGTAGAGCTATTCATGAAGAAGATATTATTGAGCCTGAAAATAAGATGAGGTCTCCAAGAAACAAAGAAGCTTTTAAGGAGCAAAAATCGGAGAAAATGCCTTCTTCTATTCATCCTAGTGGTGCACCATTACCAAAAGAGTGATGGGAGATGAGCAAAGAAAAAGAGAAAGATGATGCAAGCAAATCTAAAGGTAAAAATCTTGCTTATAAGTTTCAATCTGACATTGAAACATCTACAAATATGAAGAGCATTTTGGAAGAAAAGATCTTAGATGCAAAAATTGAATACACTCTGAGAAAGGCTCTTGGTATAGCTAAAAAGGATTTTCATGAGTTGATCATTAATATAATAAAGAGGAAGAGGCAAATGACAGCTGAAGCTATTATGATAAAGGCATTGGATACTCGGATAACTATGGATGAGAAAGAAGAGATAGAGCAAGTATTTGCACAATTTATAATACCAGAAGCTAGAATTAAGATTGATATAGAGAATGAGGCTTTAAATAAATATGAAGAAGCTATAGATGAACATCAAATGAAATGTGCATCTATGAAAATTACTGGGATAAAGAAGAATGCACAAGAAGCATGTAGGAATACTTGTTCTAAATGTGATAATGATGGAATGGAAAGTAGTAGCTATTCAATTCCTTATTGGACTAGAGCTACTATGCAGACATATGTGAGGTTGGGAGACTCTAAAGATCCAATTTTGGCTTTAGTTGATCATGGATCAGAAATCAATATCATGTCAAGGCGAATATATGAGAAAAATAAGTGGCCAGTTGATACCAATCATGGTTGGATAATTAGAGTTGCAAACAACCAACAAGGTGATTTATACGGAGCTTACCCAGCTGTAAAGACTAAAATTGGAGATGTGAAAGTGGAGCAAAATTTCTTTGTGCAAAACTCTGCTACATATCCGATAATACTTGGTCAACCTTATATTACAGCTGCTAGAATGGAAACTAGAGTCTTTGATGATGGTTCACATTATGCCAAGATTTGTAATTAGGATGGAAGAAAAGCTGTGCAGTTTATTACTATGAAACCTATTCATAAAAGGTATAGAGAACAATTAAGAAGGATGTCTTTGGAGCCAGAGAACAACTTTGTAGATTTTTAGAAAGCACCCTTGTAGAATGGGGACACATGGGTGCAAAGAAGTCATCTGCAAACCCTATTGTAGATAATATGAATTTTGGATTTTTAAACTTGACTAGTAATGGATTTGTAAATATTTGAAAGATTAAAGATTTAGATTTTGTACATAGAAGAAGGATGAAGAAACAAGAGAAAAACTTAAAAAGAGTGGATTTAGTTTCAAGTGATGAAGCCATAGTTGGAATAACAAAAGAAATAGGTTTGGAAGATGATTTGATAAAGGTTCTTGAAAATTTAGCTATAAGCATAGATGGAAATGCTATAGTAGAAATATATTCAAGAGAGACTTATGAAGAATTAGAAAAGATAGTGGTAATTGGTGGGCTTGCTACAAGCTATGGATTGAAACATGAAGCTAGAGTACAAACTAAATATAAAGCTGTAGCAAGAAAGGTAAAGCCTATAGCTATTCAATTACCAGTTGATACTATGGATCATATCAACCAAGAAATTAAGGAGCCAAATCTAAGAAAAGGACGTGGAATTAGGCATCAATTTACTCAAGAATCATTAATTAAATTGAAGATTGGAGGGGATGATTTCTTGACATCAACGGACAAAATTATATTTCAAAAAATGCTTATTAGGCATGGTAAAGAATTTGACTCAACTCCTGATGAAATTGGATGTGTGGATCCTAATGTTGTAGTACCTATGGTAATCTTTATTGTGCCGCATATTCCATGGGATTTAAAGCCTATACCTGTGCCCAAAGCTTTACTTCCAAAGTTGATAGAACTACTAAAAGAGAAGGTGAAGATGGGTATTTTAGAACCTTCAATTGCTTCCTATTCTAATAGATGGTTCACAATACCCAAGAAGTCAGGGACATTAAGGTTTATTCAGGATATGCAACCTGCAAATAGAGTAACTATTCGAAATATGGGATCATGACCTGTAATAGATGAAGTGGCTGAACAATTTGCAAGTCATGCCATCTATTCTATTGGAGACTTATATTCGGGATATGACCAATTTCAATTGGCTAAAGAGAGTAGGGACTTAACTACCATTAAGACTCCTTTGAGTTTAATGAGGATGTGTACCTTACCTCAAGGTGCAATCAACTCAGTGGCTTATATGTAAAATACTATGAACCAAATATTGAAAGAATTTATTCTTGAAAAAACCATACCATTTTTGGATGATATACCTATAAAAGGAGATAAAGAAGAATACAAGGATGAGACTATGGAGGTTGAAGATTGTAGAAAGTTTATTAAGAGGCATATTGAAGATGTGGCTCGAATATTGGAGAGATTGAAATCAGTTAATCTCACGTTATCTTTGGAGAAATCAAGCTTTGGAGTTGATGAGATTCTAGTGGTGGGACACATGTGTGGCAGGTATGGTAGGAAACCAAACCCTGATAAAATTGATGCTATATCTAGAATGAAGGCTTGTAAAAATGTTAAAGAAGCCAGAAGGTTTTTAGGAGCATGTATATTCTATCACATTTTGGTGCCTCACTTTGTCCATATCTCAGAGCCACTATATAAATTATTAAAGAAGGATAAAAGATTTGTTTGGGAAGAAGAACAAAAAATAGTTATGAAAAACCTAAAAAAGATGTTGAACTACGTGGCGACGTTCTATAGGACGTTCTACAGGACCTTCAATAAGTATTGACTTGTAAAACACAAGCCTTGACTTACAAGGCAAGTTTTTCTACGTGTGGGCTACATTGTTAGCTTGGTCTTCAAGCTAACAATATGTGTATTACATGGCCAACTTGTTGACCACGTTTCTAATCCAAAAAATCAATTAAAGATACTTATAAAGTCAAAGTAGTATCTACAAAGCTTCTAAGAAGCTTCCATATCAAATACTACAGAATTAATTTATTTTTATCTATTTTTATTTACTTTTACCTATTTATATGTGTAATTACTAGCTTACATGAGTATGTCCGTGACATTACCTCCCCTTCTAGGGACGAGTTCCATGAGGAATGGTCATCACATGTTGAAGAAATCTATAATGCGACAAATTGTATTCGCCACATACTCTGAACTTTGTTCTTTTCGAAGATGATTGATAGGGCCTCTCAACCATCGGTAGTGTCCCATACCATAGCAAGAAGACCACCTAATTATTTGATTATTGTATAGGCCTTCATAACTTCCTTCGAATTGAATATTTGGAATACCATCAGGAGTTGTTCCTACCTCTAGTAAAATCACCAAACATCGAGAGTCCCTTCCCAAGTCTAATACCAAATGCGTTGTATCTCGCCATCTATTTGTAGAAGAACATGTCATTCTTAAAGATCTTCATCACGATTACGTCAACTTGAAGGTTGTGATAATCATAATGTCACGTCCGATAAGTCAGCAAATGAAGGCTCATGAGTTGAATCCACTCATTGTTGATTCTCCATCTTGCGAGCATCACAAGTACAAAGAAGCTATAAACAAGGATTGAAAGTAGAATGTTATCTTGCCTAGAGGTTGTTTCTTTTATAAAGAAGGTTTTCATCTTGATTTTGATGGATGTCATTGTCGAAGTAGAGAGAGTTTGCCTCAAGAAAATGCTAGGCTTCTGGCTGTTACTAATTATTCAATGAAGCTTGAAAATAAGGGAAGCCTCCTTGAAGCCCATTGGGCATGGTATTCGACCAATAGGGATGAAGTTCTCCATTCTTTGTCTTCATCCAACCATGCTTTGCTTTTATTCCTCCCAATTAGCCTCCTCTTAGTTTAGATTTTCATCCTTAGGCTTCCATCTTCTCCCAAGGCTTCATACTAAACATTTAGGTCTTATATATATTTTTTTTTAATGTCAAAATCAAAACAAGTAAAAAAACAAAGTAAAGTTTTTTATACCAACTCCTTTTAATTTAATCTACTAGCCACTCTAACACACATCTAGATTTATTAACATATAATATGTTATAACTAATTTTTACATACTGTAAGCATTTACAGTATGACATCTACTCCCTCCAAACGTGCACATCCTCCGGTATGTGCTACATATTACTCTTCTTCATCTTCTTGAGATTTCTTTGAATTATTCATAGGCTCTTCTTCTTCATCTTCTTGGTCTAAATATTGACGTTAGAATTCTTGAAGGTCTTCTATTTGAAATAATCTATCTCTTTTTTTGAAAGTTTTCATCATCTTCTCTACTATTGGATTCCTTATGATAGCTCCATCTAACTCACGTAAAGTATATGTGGCATTATCATGTACTTTAACTACCACATATGGTCTAAATAATTTTTTTGTAAATTTCTTTATAGTACTATGTTGATGCTTAAGGCTACTATCATAAATTAGAATCCAGTCTCCAATCTCTATAGGCTTAGGCCTCAACCTATGAGTCTTATCAAATCTTTTTTTTATTTTTTAATTTTTCTTTCTTTAACCTCTCAGTTGTAATTTGTAGGTTTTTAGGTAACCTACCCAATTGTTGGATTCGAAGCTCCAATAATCTTTTTCTATTTATATCATCTTTTGAAGATAAAAAAATCCATGTAGAATAGGTTTCTTTAGCTGGCATCATAGGTTTTTGTCTTAACATTAACTCCATGGACATATAACTAGTGACAATACTGTGAGTAGTTCTATCAGTCCATAAAGCAAATGGAAGCAATTTAGGCCATTGAATTGACTTACTTTTACATGCCTTAACTAATGCATAAATGATAGGAGGATGACCCCTCTCACTCTTTTCATTGGCTTCAGGATTATAAGAAATAGTCAACTTCAATTGAACTCCATACCTGTTGAAAAATTCTCTTGCTTCAACAACATCCAATTCTCCTCTATCAGCTCTTATGCTCCCAATGCTACTATATCTATTAAAGATGTCTTCCAATATAAATCTGCATATTACTTTTGTAGTCTTGGTTCTCAAAGCCCTCCCTTCAACATAATTTGATAGCTCTTCTCTTGCCAAAACCAAATATTTCATATCCCAAAGTCGTAATGGCATTGCTACCAAATCAATCATCCATTGTAAATGTATTGAAGATGGATAAGTAGGATGTAAATCATCTCTGTACTTAACTTTAGATTGTAGTTGACACTCTGTACAGGAGCTCACAAAGTCTTCTACATCCCTGTATGAATCCTTCTACCAATACCTTTCCTTGATCTTGGTATATGTAGCCCAAAATCCTCTGTGCTCTGCCCAAAGTGTATCATGATATTCTCTTAAAATCTTAAACTTAGTTTCAAGATCTCCTACTATCTTCAATGGGATTTTATCTCCTTGTTTTGGCCTCTTTTATAGGAATCCATCTCTAAGCAAATAACCATAGGATTGATGTCTAATATCTTTGAAGGTTTTATCCATCCACCCTTCTTGTTTTTTCATTGTACTTAAATAAATTCTAATATCCTTCAATTTGCCTTCATACAAACCTTCATAGAATTTTTGAACCTTATTACCAAAATCCATTCCAGCAATAGCAAATAAATTTCCATAATTCTTCTCTTCTTAATCTTCACCTCCTTCGTGTGCCATCATTTCCTCTTTGAAGGTATATCTAGTTCTAGACAACATATCCACCACCAAGTTTTCTTTGCCAGTGATATGTACTAAAACAAAATTTAATACTCTTATGTAGGCTATCCATCTTAACATGGCAATGTCTAGAGTAGTACAATTAATTATCATTCCAAGTAATGGCAAACAGTCTGTTTCCAAAACCATACTTATTCCTATCAAATAATTCCTCTCAACCTTTAAAGCGGTGAGTGCTCCCAAAAGCTCTCTTTTAACTTGTGGATAAGCCCTTTGCCTCTTTGTAAGAATCCTAGCTCCAAACCTTATAGCAAATCTTCTCCCTTCTACATCATCTTGTCCAATAGCCTATCCAATTACCACAGGGCTTGTATCTACTTTTACAACCACTAGTCTTCTACATTGATAATCCACTTCTTTTTTATAGGATCTAAAATTTTATTAAGATTTTTTAAAGATTTGATTTAGTATTTAATTAGAATTTAGGATTTTTCTAGAATTTGATTAAGATTTGATTAAGATTTTTTTAGGATTATATTAGGATTTAGGATTTTATTAGGATTTGATCTAGGATTAAAATTTGATTAAAATTTTATTAGGATTTAGGATTTCATTAGAATCTGGTTTAAGATTAGGATTTAAAATTTCATTAGGATTATTTTAGGATTTAATTAGGATTTAAAACTCCATTGGAATTTAATTAAGTTTTGATTAGGATTTGAAAAAGATTTTATTAGAATTTTATTAAGATTTGGTTTAAAATTTACTTAGGATTGATTTAGAATTTGTTGAAGATTATATTAGAATTTGATAAGAATTCAATTAAAATTTCTATTTTTGATATTTTTAAAAGATTTATTTAATATCTCTTTATGATATTTTTATTATATATATTTTAATAAGATTAATTTATAATTTTTTTATATTTCTTTTATAAGTTCTTGAAACTTCTTTTGGATTTAATTAAAGATTGATTACCATTTTTATAATTTAATTAGAATTTATTTAAGATTCTATTAGAGTTGTTAAAATCATCTTATTGAAAGTTCTATTTTTCTTCCACAACTAGATGTTTAGTGCATTTTCAAGTAGACTTCATATAATACAATATAATTTGATGAATCCAATATGAAAAGCTTGAAGTGGAAGATATTTGGATTTTTTTGGTTTATTTGAATTGTCAAAAAAGAAGATAAGAGCATAAAAAGAAGAACTTTTGGTGGTACTTCAATTGATGCTTCAAATAGAGTTGAAAGTAGAGCTACAAGTGGAAGGAAAGGTATATATTTTGATCCCAACTCTACAAGTATATTTGAGGCTTTTGCTTTATTTATGCAACAATAAGAATTTAAAGATCACAAAGAAGATATAACAAATAAAGCATTACAAGAAATTGTGGAAAAATTTGATCAATTTAAAGAGAAAGATATTACAAAATATTTAACATGTTATATAAAAGAAATGGAATTGAAGCATATTTCTGAAAAGGAGATAGTTCAATTATTTGAATTAGTCTCTATACCAGAAATAAGAAATCATGTAAAGTCCATTATAGGACATTTTGGAGGTTCATGGGAGAAATTTTTTCAACCACTGAAGGATGAGTTCTTTTTAGAAGATAATGATCAAGTTACAAAGAAGTCTTTTTTGAGTAGATTGAAAGACCTAAGAAAGATCTTCAAACAACAAAATTATTAAGAGTTTGAAAGACAATATTCTTATTAATCAAAGAAATAAAGATAATTATTAGGTCCAAGAAAAGTAGAACTATTTCTTAAAGCTACTAATAGAGAGTTACAAGAAAAGTTGGAAATTTTGCTTAAAAACAAAGAAAAAGAAGAAGAAAAAGAAAAAGAAAAAGAAAAAGAAAGATTGATAATAAATTAGAAGGAAGTGGATGAGGCAATAGGATTGCTTGCAAAGAGAAAAAGGAAAAATGATAGAATGGATATTCAAAGATCATTGCAAATATCAAAGATAAAAATGCCTATTAACCATCCTATTTCTATAATTCAACCTTCAATAGTTACATCAAAGAAAGAAGAAATGGATATTGATGAAATTATATAAGAAATGAAAGATTTACAAATAAAATTTGTAAAACTTAAGGAGAAGAGTGAATCATCAAGAATATCAATAAGACAAAAATTGGAACCAATGGAAGGTGTAGTATATAAATGCATGTGATGTAATAGCATAGATCATTAAAAAAAGGAGTGTGAGGATTTTATAGAGGTACTACATAAAAGAGTTATTTTTCAAAGATGGTATAATATACTTATAAAAAATAAAAATAAAATAAAAAATAAAATTAAAGAATTTTTTTGTTAAAAGAAAAATAAAATTATTTATAATAGATGCTTTTAAAGTACATACAATCTCAAGCAACAAAGTATCAAAATATTAGATAAAAGCATATCTTAGCAAATATTTAAGTATATATCTTGAATTTCTATGAGGATCTAATTCTTTGTGGTCATATATAATGAATTATGCTATATATATATATATATATATATATATATATATATGTATTTAAAACATGTTGATAATAATATTTAACAAATTAATAGGTGAAATGAACTAATAGATGGATTATTGATTCATGCTCATATTGCAAAGAGTCAACATGAAGCATTAATAGAAGAAAAACAAAAGAAAAATAAAAATGATGAAGGTCCATCAAAAAGAACCACAAAGAAAGAGAAATCAAGACAGCAAAAGAATCCTATATATGAAGAAGAAACAAAGAATATTTCTAAAAAAAAAAAGGAAGAAATAACAAAGGCTCTTACTTATAAATTACAATCAAATATTGAAGTTTCTACAAATTTAAAGAAGATATTAAAAGACTAGATTTTTAAAAAAAAAATGTTGAATTTATAATTAGTGAAATTCTAAGAATTGCAAAGTGTGAATTTTATGAAGTTATTATTAATACAATAAAGAAAAAAATAAAATCTATATGAATCCTAAATTATACATCAAAATTTTATTTAATTAATGTTTGGTTTTTTGATAAGATATAATGTTATTTATTTGCTAGTTATAAAAAAATAAAAAAATTGGCCTAAATTATGAACCAATGCTTTAAATTATTAATTTGATTTTAATAGAATTTAATAATAAAAAATTAGATTCTAAAAAATATTAATTCTTGTTTAAGATGAAATTATTAAGAAATGTGGATATAGTTGTAGTTAGAATATGGTGAAAAATAATAAGAAGTTATTCCACTCTTGAAGCCATAAGAGATGGTGAAGGAAGAAGATAAAGAGTTATTTTTCTCTTGAAGCCTCAAGTAATGGTGAAGGAAGAAGATAGAGAGCTATTCTATCTTTCAATTGTTCTTTCTGTGATAATAAATCAAGTCGACTCCTAAAAAATCTCTTTCAAAATTTAGTAATTTTTTTTATACAAATTTTAATTAAATAAATTATTAGAGACTAAAAACTATCTATCAATTGATATCCATAGTGATTTATCATTATTTTATAATAAATAGATATCAACCATTAGTTTTTTTTGCAAATGGTACTAATTAGAGATTATGGAGGTATAGATTGACCTCTTAATGAATAATGGTACTAAACATATTAATTGGTAGTTAAAATTCCTTATAATAGGATAAAATGACATGCAAGTTATACTACTTGCATGGATTAGTCAATGAAAAGGTTCTTGAATTAGTTCTTATTTACAAATTATTGACAAGATAATTATTGATAAATGGCTTGAGGGCTTGGATTTATAAGGTCCTCTCAAAGCCTTAGTCTTCATCTCTCTCTCTCTTCCACCTTTGGTTTGAACCCTTGGTAAAGGTGGTCCATTGAGGTACCAAAGAGTTGTAGTATTTTTATTTATTGTAAACTTATAAATTGTTTGTTTTATATCCTTGTTGGTCCTCTCAGATCTCACCATAAATAAGATCTTTTTTTTTGTTGGACATATTTATTGTATAGGAGAGAAAAAATTAGTAAAATTAGGCAAAAGAATCATCAAATTTGGAGTTGAATTTAAAAAGTTATAAAGATTTGAAGTTAGAAGGTTTTCTAGTGGTGTTGCTACTCTATCCTAGAAGTTTCTTGCTGTTGCTCTACATTGTTTTCATTCAATGATATTATTTCCATCCAATATTATTATTTTTATCTAACTATGTTGTTTTATCTAGCTGTACTCTTCTCATCTAATAGCACTATTTCCATCCAATAATGTTATTTTCATCTAATAGTACTATTTTTATTCAATTATATTATTTCATCTAATTATGCCTATTTTCATTCAGCTATGTTGTTCCATCCAATTTCTTATTCTCTCTTTTTTTTTCTCATTCAGCTACTTCCATTTTGTTATTTCTATTTCATTCTTTTTATTTTATTTTATTTTTTTATCACTTGTTTTAAATTACATCAAATGGTAACCATTGCTTGGAAGGCATCACTTAGAAATTTGAAACTACAACCACTTAATTAACTACCAAACCATTAAAATAATCAAATAATTAGTTTTTACTATTTTTGAACTTATTGTATACTTATTTTTCTTTTTAAAGTAGATGAAAAGGATTTTTAGCTCATAATCTATAGGAGATATTATGACATCAAATGCACAAGGAGCAAAGGCAATGAGAAACAATGTAGATAAAGAGGACAAAATATAAAATTTTGGAGATGTTTTATAAGTTAGATTTACAAAAGAAGAAGATGTGATTCAAGCCTTTGGACATTATTCTTGAAATCATTGAACAAGGGCTACTATGGAAACTTTAATAAAATTAGGAAAGTTAGAAGAACAAATTATAGTATTAATTGATCATGGTTTTGAAATCAATTTGATGTCAAAAGAATAATATAAAAAGGAAAATTGGCCTATTGATATTGAATATGGATAGATCATAGATCAACAAATAATTCAAAAGGAGATTTATATAAAACTTGTCCAAATATTAAAGTAATGATAAGAGATGTTATTTATGAATAAAATTTCTTTATATAAGATAAGTCTATATATCCTATTATATGTCAAGGACATAAATCTCAAAAAAAATAAAATCCTTAATATACTCTTGTATCACTAAAAGAATTAAAAAGTTATCCAAAGATGATATAATAATGAATTAGAATGGCTATTGCTAAAAATAAGAAAACTAGAAAGTCTTGAAACAAGACTAAGGACTAGAAAGGCATTGACAAGAATGAAGAAGGCTTTATTCTTGTCTCCATATATATTATTAACTAAGAGTTACGTGGCAATGTCCTATAAGACTTTCAAAACGTATTGACTTTATAAGACACATATCATAACTTGTAAGAAAAAAAATTTATATGTACACCACATAATTAGCTTATTTTATAAGCTATCAATACATGATTATCTTATTGATTAAGTTTCCAACCTACCAAACAATTACAAATACATGTAAAGTTAAAATAGTATCTATGAAGCTTTGTGAAGGACGCAAATTGGAAGAAGATAAACTTATAAAATTTGTGTGTTAAGGACACAAACTTGAAGAAGATATATAAACTTGTGGAATCTATATCAAAAATAAAGTGACAAAATAGAAGAAAATATGTATATTCAAGGAAGAACTAAAATGGCTATTACCAAAGACTAAAAAATATAAGACTCTCGAAACTAGACTAAAAGCAAGAAAGGAATTGAAAAGAATAAAAAAAGCTTCACTCTTGCTTCTATATATAGTATTTAACTAAGAAATATGTGCCAACATGCTATAAGACCTCTAATACACTTCCAACTTGCAAGTCACATGTCTAATTTGTAAAGCAAGTTTCCTAGGTGTGTACCATATGTCCAACTTGTATTACAAGTGGTCAACATGTCAACACGTGGCTTCTTTATTGGCCAAGTTTTCAACCTATCAATCACCTATAGACATGTACAAAGACAAAGCATCATCTATAAAGCTTCTAAAAGGCTTTTCACAAGATATTATCATATTTATCTACTTTGACTTACTTCTACTTATTCCTATTATTTAGATAATTATTAGGATAAATATGTATGTCCGTGACATTATCTCCCTTTCTAGGGACGAATTCCACAAGGAGCAGTTATTACATATTGATGAAGTCTAAGATGCGTCGAACTATATTTGTTATGTATTCTGATCTTTGTTCCTTTCAAAGGTAGTTGATAGGTCCTTTGAACCATTGATAATGTTCCATACCAAGGTGAAAAGATCACCCTGATATTTGATCATTATTAAGGCCTTCATAACTTTCTTCAAACAAAAAATTTGTAATACTATTAGGAATGGTTTCTACTTCCAAAAATATCACTAAATACTGAAAATCCCTTCCAAGGTTGTGGTACCAAACGCATTGTAGCTTGCCATCTATTCAAGAAAAAATATGTCATTCTTAAGGATCTTCATCTTGATTTTGCCATCTCAAAGGTTGTAATAGTCACAATGTTTCATTTGGCAATTCGGCAAATGATAGCTCTTGAGTTGAATTTATTGGTTGTTGATTCTTTATCTCCTAAGTACTAAAAAATCCAAAGAAATAATGATATAAGATAGAATGAAATCTCTATTAGGATTTTTTTGCTTTATAATAAATAATTTCTTAATTCTTCATCTTGATTTTGATGGATGTCATTGATAAAAAGCTTTAATTTTGACTAATGCATTTGCTAGATTCCTAGATGGCTCCCATGTACATTCATTAATATCATATCTATGCCAATGTACAAAATATTCTAACCTATTTTGGTACCACCTTGAATCTAAGACTTCTTCCACCTTAAATTCTTCATTATTATCCACTTCTATAGGAAGTGCTGGTATTTGTCTCCTTCCTTGTATATCCATTGTCTTGTATGGTTCAAATAAAGATACATAGAATACAAGATGGATTTTTATAGACTTGGTAGGTGTAATCGATGAGCAATTGGATTGATCTATTTACAAATAGAAAATGGTCCAAGCCTATAATAATCTAGCTTATCATATGAATGAATAGTTTTAATATTATGAAAAAGTAATCATACCTTATCTCCCACATGAAATTGAGATTATTCCTTGTGATAGACATCTACGTTGGCTTTTTGTCGTTCTTAAGCTTTTTTTAATTGTGTCTTCATTGTTGCATGTAGCCCTGACAATCGATTTGCCACATCTTCTGCCACATGATTATCAACTTTTGAAAAGTCAAAAGTATCAAATTATAGATGATAACCGTAATTGGCAAAGAAAGGTGTTTGTTGAATGGAAGAATGTATTGAATTATTATAAGAAAACTCTACCAATGGCAAAAGAGTTGTCCAATTAACTTGTTGATAGTTGATGGTACACCTCAAATACTGCTCTAAAACTTGATTTATTTGTTCTATTTGTGCATCAATTTGAGGGTAGAAAGTCAAAGATATTTTTATATCCATATTCAATATCTTAAAAAAAATTCTCCAAAATCTTGATAAAAATTGTGTTCTATTTGATATAATATCCTTTGATAATCCATGATAGCCATAGATGCTGTCAAAGAAGAGTTTAGCTATTCCTTCACCTGTAATAGATTTTATACATAGTAAAAAATGTGCCATCTTAGTGAAACAATCTACAATCACAAATATGGAATCATATGAATTTGAAATTAGAAGATCTATCATAAAATCCATAGAAATAGAAGACCATGATTGTTCTGGTATAGGTAATAGTTGAAAGAGTCTATAAGGTCAATGACAAGAAATTTTTTTATCTTGAACAAACATCACATGTTTGTACAAATTCTTTAATAGCCTTCCACATTTGAGGCCACCAAAAATCTCTTAATATAAGCTCCAAAGTCTTATCATATCCAAAATATCCTATTATAGGGAAATTTTGACAAGCTTTAAGAGCACATAATCATGCTTCTCCTTTTAGAACATATAAATGTTTTTTAAAATAGAGTAGGTTCTCTTTAAACTCAAACTAAGAAGCATCTTGAGACTTAGAGGAATTATTTTTATTATCATGAATAAGAAGGTTTGAGGACATACTTGCTTAGATCTGCTTGAAAAAAGTCAAATCAACAGTCAATGTTGATTTCATTGCTCGAAGATGAAATTATTTTGACTTCAATGAAATTATCTTTTGTTGGTCAAAAGTTGCTTCTCCTTCTTTTGGTGTAAGATAAGAACGACTAAAAAAAGCATCAAACAAATCTTATTATTTTCTTGGCCAATAAGTGATATTGAATTTGAATCTTGACAAAGATATGCTCCAACGAGCTTGGCGATGATTCAAAACATGTACCAACATGAAATACTTGAGATTCTTATGATCCGCATACACAATGACTGAACTTGAAACACCTTCTAAATAACGATGCCATTCTTGAAAAGAATCTATGATTATAAGAAGTTTCTTATTATAGATCTCATAATTAAACTTGACTATTAAAAAATTTCTTGAATGAAATGCTACTAGATGAAGTTTGTCATTTATTCCTATTTATGATAAGACTACACTTAAAGTAAAATTAGATGCATTTGCCTCCATAAAAAATACTTTAGAAAAGTCAACACAATGCAAATTTAGTGTAGAAATAAAAGCTTTCTTTGAAGCTTCAAATGATGTTTTTGCTTCTTTATTCTACTTGAGCTTATCTTTACAAGTTAAGCATGTAAATGGCACTCCAACTTGAGAAAATTTCTTGATGAAGATTTGATAGTAATTGGCAAATCCCAAAAAGCATTATATATTTTTTATTATTTTTGAAATCTTTCAGTCCATGATTGTGTGAATTTCTTTAGGATCCATTATTAGACCATTGTTTGAAATGATGTATCCTAAGAAGTCAACTTGAGTAGTATAGAATATACACTTTTCTAACTTGGTATACAATCCCTCATTTCTAAGTTTTTGTAACACACGACAAACATAAACTTTATATTTTTTCTGTATCTTTAGAGTAGATTAAAATGTCATCTAAATAACAGACAATAAAATCATTTAGAAACTCACAAAAAACATCATTCACAAGATGTTGAAAAGTAGTTGGTATATTTGTGAGTCCAAAAGATATGACAATATATTCAAAGTGTCCATACCTTGTTCAAAATGCAATCTTTCATTCATCTCCTTCTTTAATACAGACCAAATTATATGTTCTTTATAGATCTATTTTTATATAGATCTTAGCTTGATTTAATTGATCAAAAATTCCAAATATCAAAGATAGAGGATATCTATTCTTGATAATAATCTTATTGAGTCCTCGATAATCTACACACATTTGCAACAATCCATCTTTTTTCTTCATAAATAAGATAGGAGGTTCTATAGGAGATTTTGAATGATATATGGAATTTTTGGCCAAGTTTTCATCAATGTACTCCTTGAGTTCAGTCAACTCATTTTGTGATAAACTATAGATTGGACCAAATGGTGGCTAAGTTCTTTCTTTAAGATCAATTGAGCAATCATATAGATAATGCTTTAAAAGAGTATTTACATTCTTTTTTTCAAAAATATCTTTAAAATCTTCATATTGACTTAGAATTTTACTTGAAATCTTTCTATTATTTAAAACGGGTGTGGCATAAATAAAAAAAGATGATCCTTCTTTTGCAGCATGCAAAAAAGCTTTTGCACCTACAAATACAAGTTTGGCTATACTAGATTCATGGCTTTCTATTAGATTAGAAAAGCTCTTAATGATTTTTGAAGAAAATTCAAGTTTACAAAAAATCCAATCTATCACAAGATTATATTTTTTTAGCCATGATAAACCTAAAATGATTGGATTAGAAGGAGATTTAATTATATTAAAAACTATGCAACTATTATGACCATTTATTACTACATCTATAGAAAGTGTTTCATGAATAACATCTCCAAAAGATAACTGATGACTGTCTATGACTTCTACGCATATAATTTTAGTTTTTTGTACTAACTGTATATTATGATTTTTAACAAATCCTTCATCTAAAAAACAAGTTGAGGCTCTTGAATCTATTAAGGCAGAGACTTTGTGATTATTAGATCTAAAATGCATATCTATTATAAAACAAGGAGAAGATTGTGAGGAGAGAATAGGAACTTTATTATAAATTTTACAAGATTCTAGTTGCACGGTCTCTATTGTAGTTGGATAAATTTATTTTTCGACATGTTTTTATCTTTGATAGCAATACTCTTCATTTTGTAGTTGCATCATTTCTTTGGATAATATTGAGTAGTGTGCTTAGCTTCTCTATAATATAAATATAGTCTTTCTTGATGACAATGAGTCTTTTCTTATTTGATAAAAGGTTTAAAACGTACTGTATCAATTTTCATGTCTTCTACTTTCAAATATTTAGTTGAGAAGTTGTTGGTATTGACATTGAATTGTAATAACGTTGAAGTTTCTTTGTGTGATTCTCATATCAAAATTCAAAAAGTCGATTATCACATTTTACAGCAAATTCAATGGTTTAACTTAATGTTTGGGGATCAAGTAAATTGAGCATCAATTTCTTTACTTCATATTATAATCCATAGAAAAATTTGCTGATAAATGCTACATTATCCCACTTTATATCTGTTGCTAATTATCAAAATTGTGAAGCATATAATGTCACTAATCGATTGCCTTATCATAAGATGTAAATCTTGTTGGTTACAACACAGATTGCATCATGTTTTCCATACATAAATCAAAACTCCATTAAAAATGCTTCTAAATTATCCAATATTAGATCATGTTGTTCAAGAAATAATAAAAACCATGATAAAGTAGAACTTGAAAGTAGTGCTTCAATAAACCTAACTTGTGATCCTTGAGTTGGATAACTTTGAGGTTGTAGTTCAATCATCAATTATATTTGATTGATGAATCCTCAAAACTTAGATCTTGTGCCATTAAACTTCTTAAGCAATCTAATTTTTGGTTCTTTGAAACTTGAATGATGTTTCATTATATGAGCAGTAGTATGGCTTGGTGTAGATGTTGAAGCAACTCCAATTATCTCTATATCTTTATTGCCTAATAATCTTATTGCTCCTTGTAGTGGTAGACTGAGTTGATACATTGCAAGCATTAACTCTCTCATTTGCTCTAGCATTTGAGCCATTGCACTCTTCATTATAGTAAGCTCTTCTATGCTAGCACAATAAAAAGAAAGGTGTCTATTCTCACATAATATAATATTCAAGAATCAAGAAAAAAAATTCTAGAAATAATATCAATTTAGAAGAGGGTAATTTGCAACTTCTAATATGCTTATGTCTTATAAATAAAAAAGGATAATCCACTTTTAATCAAAAAAAGACAAAGCTTTGATATTGTATATCTACTCTTGTGAATCTGTCAAAGACACAAACTGAAAGAAGATACATAAACTCGTGGAATTTATGTGTTAAGGATACAAGCTTTAAAAAAAGATATATAAACTTGTGGAATCTATATCAAAAAGAAAGTAAAAAAATAGAAAAAAGTATGTATATTCAAAGAAGACTAAAATAGCTATTGCTAAAGACTAGAAAACATAAGACTCTTGAAACTAGACTGAAAGCAAGAAAGGAATTGACAAGAGTAAAAAAGATTCACTCTTATCTCTATATATAATATTTAACTAAGGAATACGTGGCGACATGCTACAGGACCTCTAATACGCATCCAACTTGCAAGATAAATGTCTAATTTGCAAGGCAAGTTTTCTAGGTGTGTACCATATGTCCAATTTGTACTACAAGTGGTCAACATATCAACACATGGCCTCTTTGTTGGCCAAGTTTTCAACCTACCAATCACCTATAGACATGTATAAAGGCAAAGTATTATCTATGAAGCTTCTAAGAAGCTTTTCATAAGATATTATCATATTTATCTACTTTGACTTACTTTTACCTATTCTTATTATTTAGATAATTATCAAGATAAATATGTATGTCCATGACAAGCTTATAGAAAGCTTCTCTAAAAGGTAATATGAAATTAACATACTTTTATCTACTTTTAGCTACTTCTATCTAATTATATAGGTATTTATTAGAGTATTTATGTATATCTATGACATTACTTCCCCTTCTAAGAATTAGTTCTACAAGGAGTGTTCTTCATATATTGAGGAAATCCAAAATGTGGTAAATAATATTTGTTACATACTTTGCTCTTTATTCTCTTCAAAGATGGTTGATAGGTCTTCTTAGCCATCAATAGTATCTTATACCAGGGTAAGAAGACTACCTTGTTATTTAGTCATTGTCAAGGCCTTTGTAACTTCCTTCAAATAAAATATTTAGAACATTATCAAGAGTTGTTCCTACCTCTAATAAAATCACCAAATATTGGAAGTCTCTTCCAATGTTGTGATACCAAACACATTGTATCTCACCATCTATTTGAAGAAAGACATCTTGTTCTTGAGGATCTTCATCTCAATTTTGTTGTCTTGAAGATTGTAACAATTGCAATGTCTCATCTAGTAAGTCTACAAATGAAAGCTCTTAAGTTAAAGCTGCTGGTAGTTAGTTCTCCATTTCTTTAGTATCACAAATATACACAAGCTATAAAGAAGAATAAAAAAATAAAATATTATCTTCTTTTGATCTTGTTTCTTTTATAACAAAAATTTACTATTCTTTATTTTGATTTTAATGGATGTCGTCAATAAAAAGCTTCAACTCTCTTTATTGCATTTGCAAGATTCTTTGTTGGCTCCTATGTGCATTCACTAATATCATATCTATACCAATAAACAAGATATTTCAACCTATTTTGATGTCACCTTGAATCTAAAACTTCTTCTACCTCAAACTCTTAATTATTATTTACTTCTATAGCAAGAGGTGGCATTTTTCTTCTTTTCAAGATATTCATTATCAAATATGGCTTAAGAAAGGATACGTTGTTGAGATGTAATGCGACTATATAGTGAAATTATAATCAAAATTAAATTTCTAATTAATATCTAATTATCTTAGTTCAATTATAATTTGAGGTATCTAAATATGGCTTTTATAAAAGCCTCTTAGGTTATTTTCTTATCTTAATAGTTAGTAAATTGAAAGTTAGTTAGTAATTTTATCTTCTAGGTTGTAGAAATTCTTCTACTACCTTAAAAAGACCATAAATTGATAAAATTAGGTTAGGAGAGATAAATAATTAGTATAGTTGGTACTAGGATTAAGTTGAGAGTAGGGTTGGGCTAAACAATCCTTAGAATAGATTGGATTGATATCCAAGGGTCGGTCATTTGTGAGATAGGATCGAAATCAAACCTTTAGCCACTAAAATGACTGCCTAGGACAAAAATAGGGATTCATTTAAAGATCAAAGGATAGGATTTGAGAGCTAGCTTGAAGTTCTTTTCAAAGGCATAATAACTATTTTTTGAGGATTTTTTAAGACTAAGTAATTATTATTCAAAGTTAGGATTTGTATTGGTAATTTGGATTTTATATAATATAATTAAGATTAGTAATTTTGGCTAATTCATGCAAATGGCATAACATCTACAGTTGAAAATTTGATATTATTTGGATTATTGGATGTAATAAGTGTGTACAAAATTTTGTGATAATCTAATGGCGTGGTTTAGTGATATCTAGTTTTTAACACAAGAGCATTTCAAAAGTTGGTAGTTTGAAGTTGGGTAGAATTTCTGAGATATCTGAAGATCTATTAGTCGGATCAAAGTGAAATTTGGCATGGTATTGAAAGACTTGAAGATCAAGCTGCACACCGAATTTTGAGTCAAAGTTAATGGTTGAAAAGAGAGAAATTACTGCTGGGATTTCTGCTTTACTTTTCAAGTTGACAGTTGAGTGACAATAATGCAATTTTTGGAGGTTTTCTCACAATTTGTAAGTTGGATTGGGCTAAAAATTCTTGAGCATATAAAAGACTTATATTGACAATTGCATGCAAAATTTTAAATCAAGTGGATGGTCAGATTGGATGTTACAATTTGTTAAAGCTCATTGATTATGATTGAGGCTTACAAAAAAAGTCTAAATTGCTTAAATATGAAAGTAACAAGGTAATTGGGATTTATGCATGGTTAAAGCTACTAAAAAGAGTGTTATTAGCACTTTTGAATTGAAATTCAGATTATATTCTTCTTGTATGGATAAAATCCATTAGGATTTCTTGAATACTTGTGAAACACAAACTCATCTTCCACAATTAGGTACTTAGTGTATTCCGCAGCAAGACAACACGTAATACGACAACGTGAAATATGAGGTGGATCCTCATAGATTGTGATAGATGTAATCAATAAGCAACAAGATTGACTTATTCACTTATAGAAAAAGGTCCAAGCTTATGATAATTCAACTTATTACAAAGACGACTAGTCTCGATATTACGACAAAGTAACCATACCTTATCACCTACAATAAATTGTGGTTGTTCCTTACAATAAGCATTTGAATTAATTTTTTATTGTTCTATAGCTTTCTTAAACTATATCTTCATTGTTATATATAGCTCTAATAAAAAAAAATAGTCTTATCATATACTACATGATTATCAACTTTTAAAAAATTAAAAGTATTAAGTCGTCGAAGGTAACCATAGTTAGCAAAGAAATATATTTGTTGAGTAGAAGAATATATCAAATTATTGTATGAAAACTTTGCCAATTGTAAAAGAGTTGTTTAAATATCTGAATGATAGTTGATGGTATATCTCAAGTACTGCTCCAAAACTTGATTCATCCATTTTGTTTACCCATTAGTTTAAAGATAAAAAGCCAAAGAAGACTTTATATCTACCTTTAAAATCTTAAAAAAGGTTCTCCAAAATCTTGATATAAATTGAATCCTCTTATCTAATATAATAACTTTAGGCAATCCATGATAGCAATAGATGTTGTTAAAAAAAAGAGCTTAGTCATTTCTTCACTTGTAATAGATTTTTTAGATGACATAAAATGTGATATCTTGGTGCAATGATCTATTATCACGAATATAAAATCATATGAACTTGAGACTAGAAGATCGTTGAAAAAATCCATAGAAATAAAAATCTATGGTTGTTTTGGAATAAGTAATGGCTAAAATAGTCCATAAGGTGGATGGTAAGGAGTTTTTGAATCTTAAACAAATATCACATGATTGTACAAAATCTTTGACTGCCTTCTATATTTGAAGCTACCAAAAATCTCTCAATATTAATTCCAAAGTCTTGTTGTATCTAAAATGTCGAATTGCTAAAAAAATCATGACGAATTTGAAAAACATGTAATCATGCCCCATCTTCTAGAATATATAATCATTCTTTAAAATAGAATAAGTTATTTTTGAACTCAAACTTGGAAGTATCATGAGACTTAAAAGAATTATTTTTGATATCATGAATTTCAAAAAAAGAAAATTTTCAATATACTCTTGTATCATTAAAAAGAACTAGAAAGTCACTCAAACATTATATAATATTGAACTAGAATGGCTTTTGCCAAACACAAGAAGACTAAAAAGTCTTAAAACAAGATTAAGAACTAGAAAGGCATTGACAAGAGTGAAGAAGGCTTCATTCTTGCCTCCATATATAAGCTATATGGCAATGTCCTATAGGACCTCCAAAATATGTTGACTTTGTAAGACACGTATCTTAACTTACAAGGCAAGTTTTCTATATGTGTGTCGCATAGTTAGCTTATTTTATAAGCTGTCAATACGTTATTAATTTGTTGATTAAGTTTCTAATCTACTAATCAATTACAAATACATGTAAAGTCAAATCAATATCTATAAAGCTTCTAAGAAGCTTCTCTAAAAGGTATTATAAAAATAATTACTTTTATTTACTCTTATCTACTTCTATATATATATATATATATATATATATATATATATATAAAAATACCTATATATATTCATGACATTATTTTTAAAAAAATCATATATTACTATCACATGAATGAAAACAAAGGTTATAGATGATGGTTTGGCCTATACAAGGATAAGAAGTTAAAATGAAAAGAAGGCAATGCAATTTTTAACAATATCATATTACGTGAAGTCTTGCTCGAGAATGCACCAAGTACCTGGCTGTGGAAGATAGAATAAAAATTACAACAAAAAAATCCTAATTCTAATAAAACATTAAATAAATTCTAATTAAATCTTTAAAATGCTAAGAAAGCTTTAATCAAATTCAAAAGAAACCTTAAAAAAATTACAAAAGAAATAATAAAAAATCTTAAAAGAATTCAAAAGAAATCTACAATAAACCTTAAAATAATTCTTAAGAAATCCTAAAGAAATATTATAATAATCACAAATATATCTTAAATAAATCTCAACCAAGTTCTAATTTAAACTTAGTTGAAATCCTAATAGACTTCAATCAAAAATCCTAAACAAATCCTAAATCCTAAATCAAATCCTAAATCCTAGTCCAATCCTAAATCATAATCAAATCCTAGTAAAATCTTTAATCCTAACTTAACCCTAATCTTAATCAAATCCTAACCAAAACCTAATCAATTTAATCTAATCCTAGTATAATTTAAAACTTCAATATCTATTGATTAAATTATTGATCTTGCTTAAAATTTTACACACTTCTTAATAACTAAGTTGGAAACAAGAATACAAAATTTGAAGAGAATTGAATTTACCAAATAGAAGAAAAATATCAAAATCTGCTCAAGTATTGGCCATCTTCCTTCTTCGACCTTGATATTGGTCTTCTAGCACCAATATCTCCTTCTTACACCATTCAATTGTTTTTAAAATTTACATATGTGTAGAAAATCAATTCTATTATCTTCACACATAATTTTTATTCCAATCCAACTAGTAGATTACTAAAGATCTTAGAAATCTTAACTGTCCTTCAAAGTCCATTTTTTTGGTCCTTTAGCCTACTTGAAATTCAATAACCTTCAATTAAACCATTCGATCAAGCTCAAACTTACATCATATACTTCAAACAATTATTTATATAAGTCCTTAAATTTTGAACCATAGATCTACTATCAAACTTACAAATTTCTCTAAAATGTAATATCCTTTTATTTCACAAATTCCAATATCTCCCAAAACAACTGTGACTTTGTAAGCTCTTACAAAGTCATTACACACTCAAATCAATCAAAATTAATGTTCAAGAAACCTCATCTAGTTTGCTCTCAAATTCCACTCTTTGATCTTCAAAAAAACCTTGGAGTTGCTATAGGTGCTCGATTTTGTGCCTCAAGGTCTGATTTTGACCCAAGTTGATAACTGGTCCTCTCTAGGTATCAAATTTTATCCTTTTGATTTAATTTTTACTAAAATCAATACTTAATTTTTTCTTAAATATACTCATATTCTTTATTTTTTTACTCTATCTTATTTTTCCTTATTTATGGCTTTACAAAGTAAATAGAAGCCTATTTTATAAAAGATAGCATTTACATCTTTAATCTTATTTCTTTTGACTATTGTCTATTTTTTAAGATAATTTGCTATAATATTTGAAGTCAGATATTTTATAATATAATAATTTCTTTATCCATTATATTTATTATTTGTGTTACATCATAACAACAATTTGTCCAAATCATAAAAGAAATTGAAATAATTCAAAAGAGCATATTTTACCAAGAATACACAAAATAAAAATTAAAGATCTTGACAAATCAAAGGATTTTTAATAGAAGCCATTATAAAGAAGGGTTGTAATTATAGAAGAAGTAGTGGTTTCTTTCCTAGTAGAAGAAATTAGGCCTTTATAGGACTATCACATGATAGATATATTTTATTTAAAAATATAAATAATTTTAGAAGAATAGGAAAGAAAAATATCAAAAATATAGAACATGAGTTGAAAAAATGCAAAGTAATTGATAAAGATGAATACATATCAAGGATGTTTGAAGAATCTTACTTTGGTGATACTATGAATAATTTACAAATATTATTGGATTTAGATTTTGAAGGTGGTAATAAAGTAATAAACATGCATTCTAAGCGATTTTATAATGAGATGAAAGAATACGTAGATAAGTATGAAGTAAAAATAAACACAAAATATAAGCTCATTAAAAAGAAGATTAAACTAATGGCATTGCTACTACCATCAAATTTTGAAGAAGGGATTGAAAAGGCTTCTATGCAATCCAATTTAAGGAATCCAAGAAAAATAGGTCATGAATTCAAGGATGAATTGACATTAGATGGTTTGAAAGTTAGATGTAAAAATTTTTTGACAAAAATGAAGAGAAATATTTCAAAAAAATGCTTTCACAACATGGTAAAGTATTTACATTTGAATCACATGAGAAAGGTTGTATTGATCTAAGTATTGTAGCATCCATGGTTATTTTTACAATTCCACATAAACAATGGAATTTAAGGCCAATTCTAATTCCAAAGGCTCATTTGCCAAAACTAGTTGAATTATTCAATGAAAAAATTAAGATGGAAATTTTAAAACCATCTATTGTATCACATTTCAATCAATGGTTTATAATATCTAAAAAAAATAAAATATTGAGGTTTATTTTAGATATGTAACTAATAAATAAAATAATAATTATGAATATGGATTTAAGTCCAATTTTAGATAAATTTGTAGAGAGATTAATTTATTTTATGATAGATCTTTATTCAAGATATGATCAACTCTAATTGACAATGCAAAATAGAGATTTGACAATTATGAAGAGACCACTAAGGTTGATTAGAATGTATACATTATCATAAGGGGCTACAAATTTTGTGGCATACATGATAAATAGAATGTATAAGATATTAAGAAATTTTATTCTAAAAATAATAATATCTTTCCTAGATGATGTATCAATTAAAAGATGTGAAGAAAAAAAAAAAAAAAAAATTGGATTCAAAGGGATATAGGAAGTTTGTGGTAGATCATATTTATGATTGTGAAAAGATTTTGACAAGGTTAGAAGAAGTTCATTTAATTTTATCAAGGGCATAATCAATATTTGGAGTAAAAGAAGTTTTAGTAGTAGGACATATGTGTGGATCATATGGATGTAAGTTAAATATGTAAAAGATTGATATTATTAAAAAAAAATGAAAGAATGTACAAAAACAATAGAAGTCAAAAAAAATTTAGGAGCATATATTTTCTATCATATAAAGATACTTTATTTTGCACATATAGCAGACCCATTGTATGAATTGTTAAGAAAGAATAAAAAATTCAATAAAAAGAAGAATAAAAAAAACTATAGAAAAATTAAAAGAACTTCTTTCTTTACCTCTAACTTGGAAGAAAATAAATTATGAATGTGGAAGGCTAGTGATATTAATAATTTATGCAAGCCCAATTGGAATAAATTGAGTAATTAGACAACATAATGAACAAGAAAATAGATATGTAATAAGATTTGTAATAAAGGTTTTGAATGTTAGATAGAGAGTGTATGCACAAATCAAAAGAAAATTATGGGATGTAGTAATAGCTATGAAAAATAAAAAATAATAATTGATTAATACATTGGTAGTTATAAAAATAGATTATCTATCTTTATTAGACATGATTACAAATTATTTAATTCCTAATATTATTACATTAAAGTAGATAGCATATATCAAATCTATGAATCTAAAATTTAAACACATTGTAAGGAAAGAAAATTCAATCATAGATATGTTATCAAGAGTAAGGTATTATGATGAAGAGGATATGATTGATTTGAAAGATGATGTAGATACAAAATTTTATATTAATGCATTATCAAAAGAAGTAGATATATGTTTGAATACACCATTAGAAATATTTTTAAGAAATTTATATAAAAGTAAATGGAATGATGCTGAAAATTATTTAAGCACATTCAAGCAATAAGAGGGTTGAATAGATCAAAAATTTAAGAAAATCCGTAAGAAAGCCTTTGGATATTTTTTTACATAATGGATATTTATGGAAGCATCCAAAGAAGAGAAGAGAAGTACCACAACAAGTGATATGTAGTTTAAAAGCTCAACAAAGATTATTAAGGAATTTCATGAAAGATTATGGGTAGGATATAGAAGAATTTGGACAACATTTATTAAGTTGAAGGAGAAATATTGATATAAAGACATGTACAAAGATGTAGTGGATTTTATAGGATTATGTAAGATTTTTCAACTTTATTCTAACATTTGATATTGAGATGGATTATAGTGTATTGAAAAACCTTATAATGAACAAATTCTTGCTATCTATTGTATTAGGTGCTAAGAAATTAGCAAAAATAACCACAATAAATCATAAAAAAATTCAAAAGTTTCTCTTAGCTTTGGCCATCACCATAAAATATACTTGATTGAAGAGAAGATCAATAATTAAAAAAAAAACTATAAAATAAAACATAAGAGTGTTATTGTCTAAAGCTTAGCTTCTCAACCACCATAAAATCTATTTATACATATCAATTGTTAAAAGAAGTACAACACATTGGAAATTACATATAATCTCAAAACTATCTACAATATAATATTAAGCAAATAATTGAGCACTGATATAAAACTTACTATAATAGTATCAAATTATAATATAATTATATGGTGAAAGATAAAAATATGGATTCTATTATAAAAAAGCCTTGTTAAAAGATATAGTAGCAAAACATGGATAAAAGATAGAGAGGTAGTAAAACTTTTAGTATTAATATTTCCTATTGTAAAAAGAAAATTCCTACTTACTTCATATAACTATAAATAAGACAAAATAAAATAATTTAGAAAAATAAATAATATATAGATATTTTTAGGACAAATTTAATAATATATAGATATTTTTAGGAAAAAATTAATAATAGTTTGTGGCAAAAATTACCTTAAGAAATATAAAATTGATACCCAAAGAGAATTGGTTGTGAATCAAGGTTGAAATTAGACCTCAAGACACAAAATTACATTTGTATGATAATTTTGGATTTTTTTGCTAATTCAAGACTTGGATTTAAAAACAAACTAGATCAAAGATCTTCAAATGTTAATTTTAAGTAATTTAAATTTGTATTGATTTTGTAAAGGCTTTCCAAAATCAAGGTTGTTTTGGGATGATTTTGGATTTTGATAAATATAAAGAATTAATACTTTGGAGAATTTTGCAAGATTAATAAATAATCTATAATTAAAAAAATTTAATTTTTTATTGTAGTTGTGTTGGATATGTATCTCAAGTTTGAACATGATCAAACAATTTATTATAAGACTATTCAAATTTTTAAATATTAGAATCTCAAATATTGGAGTTTAAAAGACCAATAAGAATTTCTAAGATTTGTAGCAATTTGCCACTTGAATTAAGATAAAATTTTGCTCACTAATAAAAGACTTAATTTTCAATAATTTTATAGAATTTGAAAGCAATTAGATAGTGAAATCAAGAGACATTGGGACTAAGAGACTAACATCAAGATTGGAAAAGAAGGCCAACTAATATCCAAGCAGATTATAAGATTTATCTTCTATTTGATAATTTCAATCTTCTTCAAATTTTTTATACTTATTTTTAACTAAGTAATTGAGAGGTGTACAAATTTTGAATCAAAATCTATAGTTAAATTATTGGTTATAGAGATTTTAATTTGCTATAGGATTTGATTTAAAATTTATGGTTTTATTAAGATTTTATTAGGATTTATTTAGGGCTAAAAGGCCTTGATACCTAAGTATTCCAACTCTAATTTTCAAATTGCCACCACAGCACTTATGTTTCTATACTATACTCACACACTCAAATCAATACACTAAGATTACGACCTTCCAACATTGTAAATTGTGTCTTTGGTACTTGTTCAAAATTGACACATACAAAGGAACAAGGAGATTAGGACTATTATGACAATTTGCAACAAGTAGTATTTAGCTTCCTATAAGAGAGAATGGTGGAATTTAGATGCACCTCTCCAACAGAAATCTACTAATCAACTTCCTTAGTAATTGACACAAGTGCAACAATAAGCTTGCCTACTTGCTTAGCAACATGTGGTTGCTTCTTAAAGAACCCAAGTTTAATCTAGAGACGAAGACAACAACTGGGAGCCCAACAACCATTGGAAAAGAAGAAACCTCATCAATATGAACAAGAAAAACCAATGACAAGTTGGCCGCAGAACCACTTGATGCTCCATAACTCTAGCTACACGCCACCCTTGAATAGCAATCTAGCAAGGGAAAAAAACGACACTCAAAGATCCACCATAACAGCACCAGAAAAACAAAACTTGAGAAAGAAGCCAAATAACATTGTGTCAATTATTGCTGCAACACAAGAAGCAAGAGAGAAAAAATTAACCAAACAGCTGTCGACGATAGGAGCTGCAGAAGAATAGCACTTGGCATTGCACAAATCCAGTCACCAACTGTTGGAAGTCGTTGCTCCAACCGCCAAGGCGACAGTCCCAACCTCCAGCTGACGTCCTCGTCTTCCAAGTCCAAGGTAACACTGTGCTGAACCTCCGTGCATAATCACTTACTTTAGGTGAAAACAACATCAATATACGGTTGGCGACGACTAGACAAAAGACTACCAAGTCAATGGAGGAACTGCACAAGATAATATCAGGTAGACAACCGTCTCCACCACAGAAACACACGGAAGCAAGAGGGAGGAAAAAAAAATACCAGCAGTAGCTCCGAAGTCCACCGCGACTTCAATGGCGATACCGTCTTAAACTTCACAAGGCTAGTTAAACAATAGAGGGAACAAAAGCCACAGCTCCGACCAATCACAAGTAACCCACGGAGCTCCAATCCACCACACGAACACAACTGTTGCCAGCCGCAATCAGGCCAACGACACGAAAAAATAACAAACAATTAAAAACGGCGCAACTAAACACTGTCATACACTACTATGCAAACCAAGAGAAAATAACACAGCTTCAACCGCAATAACCGCAGAATGCAAAGCTCCAATATGCAAAAAAACAAAACAAAACAAAACAAAATAATATTCAGGAAAGCCAGACCCCTCATGTACGGAGCTTCTTTCTGAGGATTGTGGTTCATCGACGGCTCGTTGAAGATCAACAACCACATCCATCTTGCCTTTGGAACAGCAGCTCTCATTTTACCATTTCCACCAAATCCATCACCTTATCATTTGTTGATATGCGAGCTAAAATGGTTGTGCCATGAAGTGCTTGAGCAATCTCAGGCATAGGCCTGATTTTTTTTTCTTCACTTCATGTATACGATGCCCATGTACAAAATAAAAGATCAAGATGTTGCATTTTATTGCTTGCTTACTCAATTTGTTCAAGATTAGGATTTTCTTTATTGTAAAGTAAGTTATAAAATCAGATGGTGAACAAAAAGCCTAAAACCAACAAGGAATTCTTGCACTATCCGAACTAGAAATCATAATTATCCAATAATTTCACACTAGTATTCATACAAAGAAGACATAATTCTACTACCAATACAATTCTTTCTATTTATCTAAGATTTTCTACACTAATTAATCCTAAATTATATTTTTTGGCACTAGATTTTTGTATCTAAATTCACAAGTAAATTTTTGTCCTAAATTCACAAGTGAGTTATTTTCCTAATTCATAAGATGTAAAAGAGTGAATTTTCCAAAGAGGATTAGAAGTACATCTATTAAACAAGCCAATCTATAAGAGGGACCAAGAAAGTTTTGCTATATAAGCAAGAAGCTCACACATAATGACAAGCATTACTGATTTATTTCTAACAACTAGTAGTGAATTCATGTAACTAAAACCTCAAGTGTCTAAGACCACCTAATCTACACAAAGTTACAAATCATGCAAGTGGATTCAGTCTAAGACCAAATGAATAATTCATGTATCATAAACCATGAGATAGATGGTAGAATTTCTCAAAAATGCATTTATATAATCAATTTCTAATCAATATGGAGTAAAAGAACAAAAAATCAAATCACTATGTTAGTAATGTAGAAATCAAATGATTGGATGAGCCTAAAAACCCAATAGACATGGCTGATATAATTTGGGTGCAGTGCCAAAATGCATGACTTTTGTTTAATATAAGAAGAAATTAGGGTGCACAAATCTTACAAGGTCTATATTAAGATTGGAATATAGAAGAGTAGATCAAAAATTTAATGATTGGAGCCCTCAAAAAGGATCAATTGAAGGAAGCTAAAGAATAGAAAGCAAAAGAAAAGGCTCTAAGTCAAGTAAGTTCTATACATGAAAATATTCTTAAAAAAGAACTTTTGAAGAATTACAAGAAATAATTCTCAAACTTGGATGCTTTGAACTATACCATCAAGACAAACCACCCAATATATGAAAAATCTTTAGAAAGAAGTTTTAGTAAACATAAGAAGGAATAATTTATAAAGGTGATAAGAAGACAAATATTAAACAATTCCATTACTATCTTGCTTGCACAACTACTAAATATGGCTTCAAATATTATGGATTATGTCAAGGCTTATATATTTCTAAAATAAAAGACTAATATAAGTTTGAATTTAGACCTAATGCAAACAACAAAGTTTAAAGCAAGTTTGTTAGGTAAGAAAAAACAGTGATTAATTTGGCAATAGATGTTAACCAAGAACTAAATGTATTATCAATGCAGGATGGCAACAAGACCTAGAACAACATGTTGTTTGATGGTGAGTCAAGTGTTAATTTGATCACTAAAAGGATCAATTAAAATGATCTATAATGAAAAGATTTATATACATGATATTTATTACCTAATCACTTTGATTGTAATTAAGAAAAAAGAGGTAAATGAGGCATATAATATGCTATTAGATTATCCTTGGTTGATTGATGTAAAGATTAACCAAAATTGGAACAACAACTTGGTGACCATCTATGGCAACAAAACAATAAAAATTGTCTTAATTAGCCAAAAGAAGAGGCTTGAGCCTAAGTTGTCGAGATACTCGTGTTACAACTTTGTTGTAGGATTCATAGATGAAGAAGAAGAATTTTGTTAACTATCAAATAAGACAAGTTGGTTAGTAGAACAATGACAATGTCCTCAATGGGTAGAAACCAAGAGCCAATGGAGGAAGTAGAATAGACCTATCCAAACCAATTCTATATTTTTACACAAGGAGATATGTGATACTTGAATCCTAATCTTTCTTGTTATTTTACCTCATATTTTTATTTTTGTTGGATTTTTATTTTATTTAAGTAGCAGTGATAAACATTAAGTTGGAAGTTTAATAGAAAAAATAGATTAAATGGTTTATGTAGACTACATTAGGGTGTACTAATAAGAACATAGAATCAATGTGGATTCCATTGATTAGGCATTAGCGATTAAAGAAGGTAACAAGCCTCTATGTAAAAAATGCCAAGAAACAACGTACAATATCTACATAAGCAACATACCTTGAGGGCAACGACCAATAGACAAGATAGATTGCAAAGCAAGAAACCATGATGAACACCTCAAACACATCCATCTTGTTTGAGTGGTTCATCAAAGAGAAAGTGGAGAAGGTAGATTGCTTGATGTCGTCATTTTAATAAGAAAATCGTAAGTCATTCAAATCTTTATTAAAGAGTTGTTCACTTTGAAGGAGATAATTTCAACGCTAATATTATGAATTAATGAACTGCCAAATTAAAGAAGGCAAGGAGAGAAAAAAATTTCAAGGACAAGAAAGTTTTATAGAAGTAAATGAAGATTAAAGCAAAAGAAAAAATAGAAATGTTTCTACCATTGCTGACAAATATTAGCTCGTCACTGATTACAACTACCATCAACATACTGAATTATTGTGACACAACTCTAGAGGTTAAAGAGCCTTGCTTGAGTATGCAAGTTAGGTGTACAATTGGTCTAGAGAATGTGTTGCAAGATGCAAAGTTATCAAATGTTGATCAAAACAAGATGATTCTTGAGGTGGTTTGATAAAAACACTTGCAATGTAGGAATAGAAGAAGGTCACACAAAAGACTCTAAATACAATATTATCCACTATAGCCCATAGTAATATGATTAGAAGGTGAGAGCAACATTTGCCCTATAAGATGAAGCTCCCCTACATTTGGGCTCAAAGACGCTATAGCTTATGAAAACAAATAACACTCCAAACAACATAACATCCTCAACATTGGAAACAAAAGTACACTTGATTGTTGCCAATAGCCCAATAAGTATGGAGATCAATGTATTGCAAGGACATACAAGTTCAAAAGAACAAAGTTATCAAGAACTCCTAATTGTAAAACAAACCACCAACTTCCAAAGAAATATCATGTTATTGTAGTAACAAATATATCATAGAATATAAAAATGTAAGCTAAATTTAATCTATTAGATAGTTCAACATAGAAGAATCCTATTAAACTTGAATATGCTTCATTTTTTGTTTATTCAATATTCTAATTAACTTACATCTATAGAGTCACAATGCAAAAGACATTGTTTCAAATAAACAATCAACTTTAATTTTTTATGCTAATTATAAAGAGGGTCCGACTAAAATAATTACCAATATTTAAAAAATGTGAGTGAAAGAAAATTAAGTAAAAAAAAATAATTACTTTCTTGTTCAAAATCTAGCCATTGTTTTAGAAAGCGCTTAATTCTAACTCTAGCAATAAATGAAAAACCTATTCCAAAATCCAAATATCTATCCTATGAAAATATAAATTTGACTTTGGTACTTACAATAATTTGAACTCAAATATCTAATCTAATGCACTTCAATCAAGCCTTTAAAACTTAGTGGTTTTGTCCAATCTAAAGACTGGTAATTTTTATATAAAAAAATCAAAAAATCAAAAAATAAAACAAACAAAACCGAAATATAAGATCATAACTAAATTAGCACTAAGAAAATAATGTTATTAAAACTAAAACAATCTATCCACAAAACTTGCATTTCTTATCAATTCTTACATGTCCGATTAATAAATTATATCCACATATCATACTTCTCTCATTTTCATATGCGATTGTAGGTGGACACCTATTTCCAACAAGTTTTGTGATACTTTATTGACAAATTCTAAACAAGATAAAGCTTGTGTGTGCATAATGTACATATATACACAATAAATTTTCAATGGCATGTTACAATTTTATATATATATATATATATATATATATATCTTCTACTTTTCTAACTTTAAATCATTTTATTATGTGGTATTAAGAATATGCTCTATAAATGATATTAATAGCTATATACCTCCTCAATTTTTCCATGCACATATCAAAACAATTAGAAATGTAATGGTGCTAACAATTAGTAGGCTTTTGAGCTCTATTATATGTCTCATAAATATATATATCTATAATTATATTTAATGCACATAAACTTTACTACTTTATCTTGTACAAAATATTTCAACAACTTCTAACAAGATTCCATTAAAAATCCCAATGCATAACTTTGTAGAATTTTCAATTAAAACTAGATGATCTAATTCACTACAAAATAAAATAAAAAGTTGGATTTAGTTGGGAGCCTTGGAAATAAAACATAGCAGTTTCTTTTAATGAAATGAATCATCCAAGGCTATGCTTGTACTCAACAGACATGCAACAGTACTCCCTCCCTCATATCTACAAGACAAAATGAACAAAGAACACCATACTCCTTCAACAAACATATACAAAACTTTAGAACACATCGCTTGAACATACATACTAGCCAAAAAAAATGCCAATTATTGTTGAAGAAGTGATGAACTTCAAAATGATCATAAAAATGATGTAGTGGTAAGAGCCTTCAATTACACACTTGACATGTCAACAATACTCCACAACAATCACTTAAACATCCTCCCCCTTCATCTTCATGATTGCAACATCACCTACTGATTTCAATGATATGAATGATATGGAATACCAATATCTTAAACAATTCAATCATTGTGAATAAGGTTCCAAATACACAAGCTAATGTTTGAATGTGGTACAGAACTCCTTTGTAGTAGCATTAACAAGGTGATCCACCGACCACTACAAAAGCGCCAAGTCTAAAGAATAAGATACTATTCTTGTGGTGATAGCCACCTCTCTGGTGAACTGGATACACCTAAAAGAGTGACGAGACTGAGTGGTACCACAGCATTGTTTTGCCGTACCCCCTGACTGCCCATACATTTGTATTCTGGCATTTCACAACTGCTTCCACAAACTAAATGTATCGTCTTGTGCACCGAAGATGCGCGACATAGTGGGTGAGGTGCTCTGAGGACTGATTCCTCGGTCTTTCAGGACGACCCAAACTAAACCGCACTCCAACACCTTGAAAACACACCCGACAGCTAGACCATGCGTTCTCAGGCCGCAGCAGATGACACTCTTCTGTCGGACTTCGGAGACGGAGGAAACAGGAAAAACCAGATCATTAGAAGAAAATACCGAAATGTTGCGTTGGCCCTCACGTAGGATGTAGTTGCAATTGGACCGTCCATCCAGATGCTCAAAATACTGCAAATCCGATTTCGACCAATGTTGTCTTCCCCGAACCTGCAGTGCTACGATCCTCGTTACAAATGACCGCCTTGCCAATGTTCCAAACCTAGCTCCTTTCCCAACCAATTGGTTGTATCCCACTAGAGGTTGGGCGTTCGGAGGAACTCACCGCACAGGTCTTCTGTTGTGCAGCAATACGAACCACTTTGAGTAAGACATAAGTGCATAGCTGTGATCCTGAAGATGGCGCACAGCCAATATACTTCTGCCCCGTCCAGCGGTACTGCCATCGCAGTTACCCGCAAGGTGAACACGTGAGGTGAGCTAATTACACGTCCAAACCACCCGCGTAGTGATTGAGTAATGGAAGAAGGACCGAACTCGGGGTGGGATGTTGCAATTACAAGATTTGTCAAATTGCAATCGTACTACCATTCAGAACAAGAAATCCTCACAAATACAATCCCAGCGAAAGGACTATTAGTCTTGGAACCTAGGGAAAGACCTCCAACATCATCCACACCGCAAGATTTTATTATAACCTTCACGAGGCCGATATCCTCGCCAAAGAAAACGTTAAAAAAAATATATAAAAATAATGTAAATTCAAACAGCAATTGTGTGAATGTCGAGCGCACAGACAAACCTCATAACACTGGAAGTGCACATCCGATTCAACCCATTCAAGTTGAATCGCAGATCAACAGGTTCAAAACATGCCCCCACGATCGTCGCACCCAGGATCATGCATGGAAAATGTGGAACCCAGCACACACCGGGCATGCGCCACCAAAATAGACGAACTTCTTAAAAAATTGTGCACAAAGCGCCACCCTGCGAGCTCTAGAACGCCCCTGCTACCCTGCTTGGAATCGGACCGTGCCCACAAATTCATGAATTCGCTCCACTTACTCTCACTAGATAATCTGCAAATCGCGTCTAGCAAGTGCCCTCATCGGCTGCCTGGCCCTGTGGAATACAGTCTGGTTAGGTTCTAAGTAGTCGCCTCGCGGGCAACTCTAGGTACTTGGCACACACACAACAAGCACCACTCTAGCCAGAGCCCACAACTTCCTGCGGGGGAAAATTCGATCCCCACCCTAGTCACACTTGATGTTCCTATATATACGTCGCACAAACATCGACGACCCCAGGTACCCCACAGCTCCTGCCAGCCGCCACAAACAGCACACCCGTCAGACCCTCCACTCCACTCAACCGCCTCACAACCCATCAACCAAATATTACGCACTACCCCAGGATACCCACCCACGCCTGCCCAGTCCCACTTACCACAGAATATGCCCAACCCCAGGCAGAACATCAGCGTGTACCCGAAGTAGAAACTGATCTGGAAAAACCCGGACATCTTCGTCTTCATGTAGAAGTAGTACACCGAGTACAGGTACACGTATCCCGCTGTCGACGCCGCCGACAAAAACGACGTCCACTGCCAGTGATAGTTCTCCGCATTCAGCAAGAAATACGTCCCCACGATCGTCACGCACACCGTCACGATCGTCAAGATGATGAACACCAGCAGCATGAATCCGTACACGTAGTACACCTACACAAACGCCACACATCAAAACTATCACAAGTTAGAATATCTCCCACACGCAGCAACCAACGCCCTTGCATCGCAACAACCAGTGCCACGCATCCTCCCATCCCATTGCCCTCAAACACGTCTCCATCAACCCAAAGCCCCATGCACTCTGCTCAACCAACACACACTTCCGACCCTGCCACCCGCTCCCTCCAACCTCCACCCACCTTGTACTGCCAGAACGACGTGAACACAAAGTACATCTCGATGAAGATGCTCCCGAACGGCAACAACCCTCCCAGCAGTGCCACCACCGAAGGCTTCAAGTACCACTTCTTCTCTGGAATCGGCCGCGGAATCGTCTTCACCCTGCACGGGTTGTCCGGTTGCCCACTCCAGTTCCGCCCCACCACCGTCCCGAACAGAGCCAGCGGGAATGAAATAAACGCCCAGATCACAAAAACCACCACCTGCCACCCACCACGCTCCCCTCACTCAGAATCCAATTGCATTCCCTAGGCACCACACCAAAGCATCGCTGCTGCCTCTCTGACCAGAAACAATCCTGCCTCGCCTCATCTAACAACGACGCCTCACGCCCATCCCCCTCCCTAAGCTGCAACCGCACCACGATGCAAATGCCTCACCATCGTGCCGAACGGAATGGCCGCCAGCGAATGATAGTAGATCGCCACGAAGTTCAGCAGGAAACCGATGCCGAAGCACAGGAATGGGAACAACGACGCCGTCAGCAGCATCGACTTGATCCAGTGCTTTCCTGCACCAACGTCACATACCCGGCATCAAGCGTACGCAAGCATCCAACGTCCAAACCCATCCATAATTCCAACCATTCCTACCCATACCACACCACCCCCTCCCCAAAACCACCGCCACTTCCTCACATGGGTACAGGTACGCACCATCATTGCGCGAGTAGAACCCTCCACTCACGTATCCCGCGATGAACGACGTCAGCGCGTAGCACACGATGAATGTCGTCACAATAGCTCCACGCCTGCAACCAAGCATGCACACCCCCACCCGCCCGTTCACACCACCATTCTCGCCACCAAAACGAACCCAATCATCCCTCGCATACGACCACCACTGCAACCACTACACCTCCCGAGCCACGACTCGTCTCTCCGACCAATAGAACGGTAACACCCTCTTCAGTGCGGCAACCGCTTCCCGCAGCTCAAAACACCCACATCACATAAGCCCTCAACGGGCCTCCTCACATCGAGTACACCATTTCGTCTCCCTCTCCGTCACCATCTCATCCCCCAAACACCAACACAAACCCGCATCCACTTACCCAACATACAGCATCCCCACGATCGCTAACAGGATCACCAGCAGCATCAACATCGCCAGCTGAGCGCCCGTCCCCACCAATGCCGACAGCAGCACCAGGTTCCGAGGCGCCCGGAAAACGTCTCCATGCACCAGTTTCCATCCCGACTCCTCGCTCACGTCCCGCTCCTGCCCAACCACCACCACAACACCCCCTCGTTCCATTATCCAATACCGCCTACCCCAACGTCCACCAGCATCATCATCATCATCATCATCATCATCGACTCCCTGCACTCACCAGCGTCTCCAAGTCGTCCTCCTCGCGTGCATACTTCGCATAATCGTTGCGGAGGGTGCGCATCAGAATCATCGATACCAGCCCCGTCAGAAATATCACCATCATGAACGAGTTGAAGATAGAGAACCAATGTATCTGTCATCGCGGCCGCCACCCAACATCAACCACAAACCAAACACCCCCACACGTCAAACTCGCGACTCGTCCCATTCACCATCCCATGAACCTCCAACACACCACTAACTCGCATGTAGCTTCAAGCTCCCGTCTCCACCCACACTCGCTACACAAATCTTGCAACTCAGCCCTCCGCTCCCTCCTCACACCCACCTGGTGCTCAAAGAACGGGTAATCCAGGTACGCGTCGAATCGTCGGATGAACGATATGTTGGTCTCCACCCACTGCACTGCGTACGTCAGGTCGATCTTTTTCCCAGAAATCAGGGGCTGCAGGTTGTCTTGGGTCAGGTTCACTTGAATGATCTGCCCCCGCCCACCCCACCGCACGCCACCTTAGTCCATGCCACCCCCGCGCAACCACTCACCAACCCTCGTAACCAAACACCCCCACCCTGCAAACCCGTACTCAAAAACTCATACCTGGTCGTTGTTATACTTAATCAACAGGTCCTTGTGTGTGTAGATCGTGTACTTCTCGTCGTCATTCTTGTCCGCATGCTGCTCTCCCACGAACCCTGCACTCCCCCACAAACACCCCAACCATGACATCTCATTTCTCGCCCCCACACCCACACCCCCTCCCGCTCACTGCCATACACGCATGAAATTCCAACGTTTCTTGCCCCAACATACAGCACACGTATAGCACTTCGAAACCACGTCAGACACACAACTCCCGTATGAATTGCAAATCCCGCATATGATACCAACATCCACACACCCTGCCAGGCACTGTCCAACACCAAACCACAACCAACTGTGCCAAAAGGATCGGCCATCACGCACCCCAAAGTGGAAGATCGTCTGCAAAACCCACCCACAACACGAAACGAACACACATTCCACTGTCAGAAACCATTCCAACAATGCCATTGCAGCATCCTATCCACCTCAACGGTCGCCTCGCAACTCAGAACTCCACTTCGCAATCAACTAATTCACACCTAGCTCTCTCTCCCTCCCTCCATCCACATTCCAAGAGCCACTCCATGCTCTACTCGAGACTCACAAACACACTACTGCCAGTCACCTCATCAACACCTTCACGTTACATCCAAGCGTCTGCATCCCCACACATTCTGGACTTCACAACTTACCCATGAAGAACTCGAACCAGTAAGCTTGTGCCACAGCAGATCTGAATGCAGCTACCGACGTGCCGTCCAATGTGAAGCTGCATATCGTCCTCTTCTCCACGGGTGCTGCATCGCGAAACCCACGTCAGTCATCGAGTGACATCACTGCAGCACTAATTACCTCCGCCCATCACTGGTTTTGGCACCCCCAACCAAAAACCCTGCCGGACCATGCACTAAATTTCACACTTCATCGTCCGCCCGAACAGGTGCACAAACTACAACCTTCTGCCCACCCCCGTCCCACTCCACACCTCAGCCCACGCAGCTCAAAGCAACACACTCACTCTTGAACTTGATCTCGACCTCGCTGTCGATCAGCTCGTTCCCTTCCAGCACTTCGCCCAGCCCTCCCCATTTGTGTCGAGCATTGCCAGCCGCACCCGGACTGCAAAACGGCAGACTGTAGTAGTTGTACGTCTCTTGCGGATTGTTGTAAGGCCCCACTTTGTTCACCCACAGCATCACCGGATCCCCTTTGCCATACTGCACACTCACAACACACGGACCTCACCCATCACAACCGCGGCCCAGTTCGTCATCACAAAGCCATGTGCAGGTGCTGACATGGCACCCCGATCGTTCCCCAGCCCTCTGCTCGCAAGGGTCACGATCCAGGCACCCGCCCTGCCACAGTGACAACCGCGATGAATGTGTCCAATAAGGCATGCACCGCGGATTTCGACGCCACCCTTACCCTTGCTCCTCGACCTACATTTTGCGCTTCGAGCCTCCTAGGGCGATCGACGCCCTAAATGCCAACATTCTTCACGGCAATCATGACACCAACATGAACACAGTAGCGTTCTCATCAATACCGAGTTCTGCCAGGCGACGATCCGTGAAGAGCACGTGTAAGCAGCGAACACACCTTTTCCGTTCCTATACCGGAGCTCTGGCCAAAGCAGACGCATACATTACGGATCACGGGGCACGCCAACCCACCCTTGTGGACCTACTGCCCTCCATCCCAAAACTAAAATGCCGTGCAGTCCATCGCTTCCTCGAAACTAAAATCGGAGGCCACTCAGCACATCACTCTCTCGTCCGAAGTGCGCCTAGTCCGCGCCGGAGAGGACGAGGACGACGCCTCACATAATTGAGCAGGGTTCGACGCTTCTCGTGCTCATGCTACCGACACTGGATCACGTCCGCAAACAACTGTGCCGACCTAATTCACAGTGGTCCTCGCACCTGGACACGCTGATGCGTCGTGAAGCACACAGCCCACGGACCCTTGATGGGGGAAGTGAAATTATAACTCCCCCAAAAAACGGGGAAGTTGAAATCATGAGGGGGAGCGAGCTCATGGCGGCGAAGAGCAAGCAACCTACGGGGCAGACATGTGGAGAGAGATGGGACATACCCTGTGGTCGTACTCGTTGGCACTGCACAGCTGAAGCAAAACCAGCGCACACGCAACCCCCAACAGGCCAACCCTATTGAGGGTCCACATTTTGCACCCTCCTCCCCTCTCCCAGGTCGCCTCAACCCCGAGTGGCTCCGGTGCCAAAATTCCTCCCCCTGCGTCGTTCCTTTCCGGCGGTAGTACCCGCCACCACTGATGTTGCTCCCGATCTCAAAGAGCACCACTTGTGCCAGCCTCTCGTTCTTGTTCTGCGCTGTCAAAAATGTGAACGATTTCCGGCAGAGCGAACCCGCAATGCCAGAGCTCAAGAGCGCAGCGCCCCACAGCCTCGACGCTGCCTCCCGCAACGCGTCGTCCACATCAGATCGTCGGACTACCAAAACCCTGAACGAGGCTCGTGAAATCGACCAGTCTGAGTGGCAGCAGCAGATTCAACTGCACCGCTCGCACCTTCACTTTTTTACCTTCAGATCTGATATCTACAAGGAAGCTGTCTTCGAGAGACAAACTCGTCGATCGCGAGACCTCGGGGTCATGAGCTCGCAGACGACCCTAAACATGGGCAAACTTGGGTTGGGGTCGTGGGGCATTGCCATAATTCTCCGGTCATCCCGCTGCCCTCTCACCTGCTGTGCCGGTGGTGATCATCGCAAGACCGCCTTGTTTGATGCTCTCATCCCTGCTGTTCTCCCCCATTTCCAAGGAACGACTAGGAAATTCTACTTAATAGCTTTTTATTCTAAGAAATTTTTGGCAATTGAGATCAACTTACAAGATCCACAATAAATAGCTTCTTGCAATTGTGGATTTATTTTAAGAATAGAGTTATTACTTAGAGGGCACTTTTAATCTAATCACTATAGATATGGATGATAAGAATCTTGAATATTTCATAGCAATACGTTTTTTGAATCATTGTTAGGCCTGTTGGAGCATGTCTTTATAAAGATTTGATTTTAAGATTACTTATCGAATAAAAATACAACAAGATTTATTAGATGTTCAAATCTTGCATCTAAAGGAGAAGATGTAGCTTTTGATCAACAAAGAACAACTTTCTTGAAGTTTTTAGTCTTATGATACTTCTAAATTTGAACTTAAAAATAATTTATTTTATTTCAAGAAACACTTATATATTTTAAAAATAAAGCATAATTACGTATTTTTAGAACTCATCATGATTTTCCAATAATAAAATATTTCAGATATAATAAGACTTTGGAACTATTCTTTAGAGATTTTTTGTGGTTTCAAATATGGAGGATGATTAAAGATTTTTTACAATCATGTGATGTTTGTTTAAAATCAAAAACTCCTCATCATCGACCTTAAGGACTTCTTTAACTATTACCTATTTTATTACAACCATAGTTAATTGTTTTTACAAATTTTACTATGGATTTTATTACAAATTTATAATACCATATTTTTTACCATACAAAATTTATCACAATGAAGAAATTCTTTTTTTATTATTTATTTGAGGTAATGTATTCTGAAATGTTTCTATAATGTCATTCCATCTTTGTTTTGATTAATCCTACTTTTGATGAAATTGGTTGGTGTTAAAGATTGAATTTTAATTTAACTTTATATTTTTGTTTTACTAAATGATTTGAAGTTAAAAAATAATAGAACTATGCTATATCTATTTTTTTAAATTAATATGGCTTTCTTTTTTTAAGAGCCTTGTTCTACAATTAGTAAATGTCTTTTTGTTTCATCAAACTCGTTTGCTTATTTCATGAGAGATGTTAGTTTAGGATTCAAATATCACCAAGATTCTTCCTTATTTGAATCATATGAAAATCTATTATAATATAAATCTTAACTTAATTAAATTAATCAAAAAACCTTAATATTAAAGATAGAAGGTATTTATTTTTAATGGTGATTTGCTTGAATCTTCAATAATCTATGCACATTCAAATGATATATCTATTATCTTTACAATTATAATATGAGTTCTAACTAAAATATTTCAATGGCATATGAAATTCTTGGTTTCATTTTCATCAATGTACTTCTTGAGTTAGTCAACTCATTTTGCAATAAATTATAGATTGATCTAAATGATATTTGAATTCTTTCTTGATGTCAAGGACAAGAACTCGATGAAAGCTAAAGAGTAAGTGAGACTTTTCTCAAAAAGAAATAGGAAAAAATAGAAATATGTATATTAAGAAAGAAACTGGAATGGCTATTGCCAAAATACAAGAAAACTAGAGACCCTTGAAACTAGACTAGAAGCAAGAAAGGAGTTGACAAGAGTGAAGAGGGCTTCACTCTTGCCTCTATATATACTATCTAACTAGAAGCCACGTGGCGATGTTCTATAAGACCTCCAATATATGTTGACTTTCTAGGCCACATGCCTTTGCTTGCAAGGCAAGTTTTCTATGGATGGACCACGTAGTTAGCTTGTTCTTTAAGCTTCCAACATGTGTGGCACATGGCTAACTTGTTGACCAAGTTTCTAACCTAAAAGTCAACTATAGACTCCTATAAAGTCAAAGCAGCGTCTATGAAGCTTCTAAGAAGCTTCTCTAGAAGATATTACACAATTAACCTACTTTTATCTACTTTTACATACTTTTATCTATTCATATAGGTAATTATATGTATGTCCGTGACATTACCCCCCCTTCTAGGGACGAGTTCCACGAGGAGCGGTGATTATATATTGAGAAAATCTAATATGCGGCGAATTGTATTTGCTACATACTCTGATCTTTGTTCTCTTCGAAGATAGTTGATGGGTCCTCTTAGCCATCGATAGTGTCCCATTCCAGGGCGAGAAGACCACCCTGTTATTTGATCACTGTTGAGGCCTTCATAACTTCCTTCAAATAATACATTTGAAATACCATCAGGAGTCGTTCCTATCTCCAATAATATCACCAAACATCGAGAATCTCTTCCAAGGTCGTGATACCAAACGCGTTGTATCTCACCATCTATTCGAGGAAGAACATGTCGTTCTTGAGGGTCCTCATCTCGGTTGCGTCGTCTTGAAGGTTGTGACAATCGCAATGTCTCATCCGGTAAGTCAGCAAACGAAGGTTCTTGAGTTGAATCCGCTGGTTGTTGGCTCTCCATCTAATTAGCGTCACAAAATGCAAAGAAGTTACAAACAAGGATAGGAAATTGAATGTTATCTTGCCTCAATCTTGTCTCTTTTATAAGAGAGGTTTTCATCTTGGTTTTGATGGATGTCGTTGATGAAAAACTTTGACTTTAGCTGATGCATTTGCTAGATTCCTGGATGGCTCCAATGTGCGCTCACTAATATCATATCCGCACCAATGAACAAGATATTCCAGCTTATTTCGGCGCTGCCTTGAGTCTAATATCTCTTCCACCTCAAATTCTTCATTATTATCTACTTCTATAGGAGGCGGTGGCATTTGTCTTCTTCCTTGTATATCCACTGTCTTATATGGTTCAAGAAGAGACACGTGGAATACAGGATGGATCTTCATTGACTCCGGTAGATGTAACCGATATGCAACTGGGTTGATCTGTTCAGAAATAGAAAAGGGGCCAAGCCTACGATAGTCCAATTTGTCACAAGGTCGAGTGGTCTTGATATTGCGACGAAGTAGCCTTACCTTATCACCCACGTTGAGTTGTGGTTGCTCTTTACGATATACATCTGCATTTATCTTTTGTCGTTCTTGAGCTTTCTTCAACTGCGCCTTCATTATTGCATGTAACTCTGACAACCGATTTGCCATATCTTCTGCTGCAGGATTATCAACTTTTGAAAAATCAAAAGTATCAAGTCGTGGATGATAGCCATAATTGGCAAAGAAAGGTGTTTGTTGCGTGGAGGAATGTACCGTATTATTATAAGCAAACTCTGCCAATGGCAGAAGGTTTGTCCAATCATCTTGTTGGTAGTTGATGGTACACCTTAAATACTGTTCCAAGACTTGGTTTACGCACTCTGTTTGTCCATCAGTTTGAGGATGGAAAGCTGAAGATAGCTTTATGTCCACTTTTAAAATCTTGAAAAGAGTCCTCCAGAATCTCGACACAAATTGAGTTCCCCTATCCGATATGATATCTTTAGGTAATCCATGATAGCGATAGATATTATCAATGAAAAGCTTAGCTGTTTCTTCACCTGTGATAGATTTTGTACATGGCATAAAATGTGCCATCTTGGTGAAACGATCTACTATCACAAATATAGAATCATAAGATCTTGAGTTTGGAAGATCTGTGATGAAATCCATAGAAACAGAAGACCATGGTTGTTCTGGTATAGGTAATGGCTGAAGAAGTCCGTAAGGTCGATGTCGAGGAATTTTTGATCTTGAACAAATATCACATGATTGTACAAAGTCTTTGACTGACTTCCACATTTGTGGCCACCAAAAATCTCTTGATATGAGTTCCAAAGTCTTATTATATCCAAAGTGCCCTGCTGCTGGAAAGTCATGACGTGCTTGAAGAACACGCAAACGTGCTTTTTTTTCTGGAACATATAGGCGTCCTTCAAAATATAATAGATTATTCTTGAACTCGAACTTAGAAGAATCATGAGACTTGGAAGAATTATTCTCGATATCATGAACAAGAGGGTCTGAGGACATACTGGACTGGATTTGCTTGAGAAAAGTTGAATCAACAGTCAATGTTGATTTCACTGCTCGGAGATGAAATTGCTCCGGTTTCAAGAGGACCGTTCTTTGTTGCTCAAAAGCTGCATCTCCTTCTTTTGGTGCAAAATAAGAACGTCTAGACAGGGCATTGGACAAACCTTGTTGTTTTCCTGGCCGATAAGTGATAATGAAGTCGAATCTTGACAAAGACATACTCCAACGAGCTTGACGACGATTCAACACGCGTGCTGACATGAAATACTCGAGGTTCTTGTGATCTGTATACACATTGACTGGACTAGAAGCACCTTCTAAATAATGACGCCATTCTTGAAAGGAATCCACGATTGCAAGAAGTTCTTTATCGTGGATCTCATAATTGATCTCGGCTGCTGAGAATTTTCTTGAATGAAAAGCTATCGGATGAAGTTTGTCATCTGTTCCCATTTGTGATAAAACTGCACCCAAGGCAAAATCCGATGCGTCTGTTTCCATAAAAAATACCTTGGAAAAGTCAACACGATATAAGACTGGTGCAGAGACAAACGATGTCTTCAAGGCTTCAAATGCTGCTTCCGCTTCTTGATTCCATTGGAATTTATCTTTACTAGTCAAGCGTGTAAGTGGAGCTGCAACTCGTGAGAAATCTTTGATGAAGATCCGATAGTAATTGGCAAATCCCAAGAAACATTGGACATCTCTTACTGTCCTTGGAATCTTCCAATCCATGATTGTTTGGACTTTCTTAGAATCCATCATGAGACCATCATTTGAAATGATGTATCCTAAAAAGTCAACTTGAGTAGTGTGAAATACACACTTTTCTATCTTGGCGTACAATCCTGCATCTCTAAGTTTTTGTAATACTTGACGAACATGTATTTCATATTCTTCGACGTTCTTAGAATAGATCAGGATATCGTCTAGATAGCAGACGACAAAATTGTCTAAGAATTCACGAAATACATCATTCATGAGATGTTGAAAAGCAGCTGGTGCATTCGTGAGTCCAAAAGGCATGACATTATATTCAAAATGCCCGTACCTGGTTTGAAACGCAGTCTTCCATTCATCTCCTTCTTTGATCCGTACTAGATTATATGCTCCTCTTAGATCTATTTTTGTATAGATCTTAGCTTGATTTAACTGGTCAAGGAGTCCTGATATCAAAGGTAATGGATACCTGTTCTTGATTGTGATCTTGTTGAGTCCTCGATAGTCAACACACATTCGTAAAGATCCATCTTTTTTCTTTACGAATAAAATTGGAGCTCCTGCTGGAGATTTTGAATGGCGTATGAAATTCTTTGCTAAATTCTCGTCAATATATGTCTTGAGTTCAGCCAACTCATCTTGCGATAAACTGTAAATTGGTCCAAATGGTGGCAGAGTTCCTTCCTTGAAATCGATTGAACAATCGTATGGGCGATGCTCAGGAAGAATATCTGCATTCTTTTTCTCAAAAACGTCTTGATAATCCTGATATTGACTTGGAATGCTACTTGAAGTCTTTACGCTTTCAGAAATAGGTGCAGCATAAATAGCAAAAGTTGATCCTTCTTTTGCTGCGTGTATAAATGCTTTTGCACCTATAAGTGCAGGTTTTACTATACTAGACTCATGATTTTTTACTTGATTAATAGAACTGTTACTAATGCTCTGAGGAAAATCAAGTTTACGAGAAATCCAATCTATTCGAGGATTATACTTTTCTAACCATGATAAGCCTAAAATAACTGGATTAGAGGGAGATCTAATTATATTAAAAATTACGCAACTACTATGACCATTTATTACTACATCTACAGGAAGTGTTTCGTGAGTTACATCTCCAGAAGACAACGGACGACCATCTATGACTTCTACGTGTACAGGTTTAGTTTTTTGTATTAATGATATTCTATGACATCTAGCAAATTCTTCATCTAAAAAACAAGATGAGGCTCCTGAATCTACCAAGGCAGAGGCTTTGTAATTATTAGGTCCTAAACGCACATCTATTATAAAACAAGGAGATGGTTCTGAGGAGAGGATAGGACCTTCATTAGAAGTTGTACAAGATTTCAGCCGCACGGTCCCTATTGTAGCTGGACGTACTCATTTTCCGACATACTGTCTTCTTTGACAGCCGTACTCCTCATTTTGTAGTTGCGTCACTTCTTTGGACAATGTTGAGCAGTGTGCTTAGGTTCTCCACAATATAAGCACAATCCTTCTTGTCGACGACGAGACTTTTCTTGCTCAGTAAGAGGTTTGAAACGTACCGCATCAATTTGCATATCCTCTACTTCTGAAGGTATGTGTTGAGGAGACGTCGGTGTTGCCATTGAATTGTAGTAACGTTGAGGCCCACTTGTGCGACTCTCGGATCGAAATTCAAAAAGTCGATTGTCGCACTTCACAGCAAAGTCAATTGCTTGACTCAATGTTTGAGGATCAGGTAAATTAAGCATCAATTTCTTTACCTCATATTGTAATCCGTAGAGAAATTGACTCACAAGTGCGGCATCATCCCACTTGATATCAGTTGTAAGTTGTCGAAATTGCGAAGCATATAATGTTACTGATCGATTGCCTTGTCGCAAAATACGGATCTTGTTGGTTGCAACACGAATTGCATCATGTTCTCCAAACATGGATCGAAACTCCGCCAAAAAAGCCTCCAGATTATCCAATATTGGATCTCGTCGTTCAAGAAAAGATGAAAACCATGACAATGCTGAACCTGAAAGAAGTGTACCAATGAATCTAACTTGTGACCCTGGAGTTGGATAGCTCTGGGGTTGAAGTTCAATCAGTAGTTGGACTTGATTGATGAATCCTCGAAACTTGGATCTGGTACCATCAAACTTCTCGGGCAAGGCAACTCTCGGTTCTCTAACACTCGAAGGGTGTTCCATTCTGGGAGAAGGGACATGGTTTGGTGCAGATGTTGAAGCAGCCCCAATCATCTCTATATCTTCACTTCCTACCATTCTTGTTGCTCCTTGTGGTGGTAAATTGAGTTGATGCATCGCAAGCATTAACTCCCTCAATTGTTCTTGCATCTGTGCCATTGCACTCTTCATTTCAACAAGCTCTGCCATAGTAGCATTTAGAAAAGAGAAGATGTCTAATAACGCTCAAAATAGAAGAGAGGAATTGATAACAAAGAAAATACTAAGAACAATATCAGTTTAAAAGAGGGTAATCCGCAACTTCTAATGCGCTTATGTCTTATCAAGAAAAAGGGGTAACCCACTCTTAATCAAGAAAAGACAAAGCTTTGATATTGTAAGTGTACTCTTGTCAATCTGTCAAGGACAAGAACTCGATGAAAGCTAAAGAGTAAGTGAGACTTTTCTCAAAAAGAAATAGGACAAAATAGAAATATGTATATTAAGAAAGAAACTGGAATGGCTATTGCCAAAATACAAGAAAACTAGAGACCCTTGAAACTAGACTAGAAGCAAGAAAGGAGTTGACAAGAGTGAAGAGGGCTTCACTCTTGCCTCTATATATACTATCTAACTAGAAGCCACGTGGCGATGTTCTATAAGACCTCCAATATATGTTGACTTTCTAGGCCACATGCCTTTGCTTGCAAGGCAAGTTTTCTATGGATGGACCACGTAGTTAGCTTGTTCTTTAAGCTTCCAACATGTGTGGCACATGGCTAACTTGTTGACCAAGTTTCTAACCTAAAAGTCAACTATAGACTCCTATAAAGTCAAAGCAGCGTCTATGAAGCTTCTAAGAAGCTTCTCTAGAAGATATTACACAATTAACCTACTTTTATCTACTTTTACATACTTTTATCTATTCATATAGGTAATTATATGTATGTCCGTGACACTTAAAGATCAATTTAGCAATCATATAAACAATGCTCTATAAGAATATTTGCATCTTCCTTCTCAAAAACATCTTGATAATTTTGATATTAGCTTAGAATGCAACTAAAAGTCTTTCCACCATTAGAAACACATGTGGGACAAATAACACAAGGTGATTCTTCCATTGCAATATGCAAAAAAAGTTCATGTGCCTACAAATATTGATTTGATTGTACTAGACTTTTGACTATCTACTTAATTGGCAAAACTCATAGTTATAGTCTAAATAAAATCAAGACTAGAAGGAATCCAATTTACTCAAAGATTATACTTATTTTAAAATGATAAATCTAAAATTACAAGATTACAAAGATTTCTAATCAAATTAAATATCACAAAATAACTATAACCATTAATTATAACAATTGTAGGATGGATTTCATTAATAACATCTCTAGAAGCCAATAGACAACTATCTATGACTTCTACATGAATAATACTAGTTTTCTTCATAAGAGATTGTTTTGTCTTTGAACAAACTTTTGATTTAATAATCAAGCTAAAATTCTTAAATCAAATAAGGAAGAATCTTGGTGATATTTGAATCCTAAACTAACCTCTCTCATATAAGCCAAGAATTTAAGTTGTAAACCCTAAACCCTAAAACTTGATTACAAATTTAGAAGTATCATAAGACTAAAAACTTCAAGAAAGTTGTTCTTTGTTGATCAAAAGCTACATCTCCTCCTTTAGATGCAAGATTTGAACATCTAATAAATCTTGTTGTATTTTTATTCGATAAGTAATCTTAAAATCAAATCTTTATAAAGACATGCTCCAACAGGCCTAACAATGATTCAAAAAACGTATTGCTATGAAATATTCAAGATTCTTATCATCCATATCTATAGTGATTAGATTAAAAGTGCCCTCTAAGTAATAACTCTATTCTTAAAATAAATCCACAATTGCAAGAAGCTATTTATTGTGGATCTTGTAAGTTGATCTCAATTGCCAAAAATTTCTTAGAATAAAAAGCTATTAAGTAGAATTTCCTAGTCGTTCCTTGGAAATGGGGGAGAACAGCAGGGATGAGAGCATCAAACAAGGCGGTCTTGCGATGATCACCACCGGCACAGCAGGTGAGAGGGCAGCGGGATGACCGGAGAATTATGGCAATGCCCCACGACCCCAACCCAAGTTTGCCCATGTTTAGGGTCGTCTGCGAGCTCATGACCCCGAGGTCTCGCGATCGACGAGTTTGTCTCTCGAAGACAGCTTCCTTGTAGATATCAGATCTGAAGGTAAAAAAGTGAAGGTGCGAGCGGTGCAGTTGAATCTGCTGCTGCCACTCAGACTGGTCGATTTCACGAGCCTCGTTCAGGGTTTTGGTAGTCCGACGATCTGATGTGGACGACGCGTTGCGGGAGGCAGCGTCGAGGCTGTGGGGCGCTGCGCTCTTGAGCTCTGGCATTGCGGGTTCGCTCTGCCGGAAATCGTTCACATTTTTGACAGCGCAGAACAAGAACGAGAGGCTGGCACAAGTGGTGCTCTTTGAGATCGGGAGCAACATCAGTGGTGGCGGGTACTACCGCCGGAAAGGAACGACGCAGGGGGAGGAATTTTGGCACCGGAGCCACTCGGGGTTGAGGCGACCTGGGAGAGGGGAGGAGGGTGCAAAATGTGGACCCTCAATAGGGTTGGCCTGTTGGGGGTTGCGTGTGCGCTGGTTTTGCTTCAGCTGTGCAGTGCCAACGAGTACGACCACAGGGTATGTCCCATCTCTCTCCACATGTCTGCCCCGTAGGTTGCTTGCTCTTCGCCGCCATGAGCTCGCTCCCCCTCATGATTTCAACTTCCCCGTTTTTTGGGGGAGTTATAATTTCACTTCCCCCATCAAGGGTCCGTGGGCTGTGTGCTTCACGACGCATCAGCGTGTCCAGGTGCGAGGACCACTGTGAATTAGGTCGGCACAGTTGTTTGCGGACGTGATCCAGTGTCGGTAGCATGAGCACGAGAAGCGTCGAACCCTGCTCAATTATGTGAGGCGTCGTCCTCGTCCTCTCCGGCGCGGACTAGGCGCACTTCGGACGAGAGAGTGATGTGCTGAGTGGCCTCCGATTTTAGTTTCGAGGAAGCGATGGACTGCACGGCATTTTAGTTTTGGGATGGAGGGCAGTAGGTCCACAAGGGTGGGTTGGCGTGCCCCGTGATCCGTAATGTATGCGTCTGCTTTGGCCAGAGCTCCGGTATAGGAACGGAAAAGGTGTGTTCGCTGCTTACACGTGCTCTTCACGGATCGTCGCCTGGCAGAACTCGGTATTGATGAGAACGCTACTGTGTTCATGTTGGTGTCATGATTGCCGTGAAGAATGTTGGCATTTAGGGCGTCGATCGCCCTAGGAGGCTCGAAGCGCAAAATGTAGGTCGAGGAGCAAGGGTAAGGGTGGCGTCGAAATCCGCGGTGCATGCCTTATTGGACACATTCATCGCGGTTGTCACTGTGGCAGGGCGGGTGCCTGGATCGTGACCCTTGCGAGCAGAGGGCTGGGGAACGATCGGGGTGCCATGTCAGCACCTGCACATGGCTTTGTGATGACGAACTGGGCCGCGGTTGTGATGGGTGAGGTCCGTGTGTTGTGAGTGTGCAGTATGGCAAAGGGGATCCGGTGATGCTGTGGGTGAACAAAGTGGGGCCTTACAACAATCCGCAAGAGACGTACAACTACTACAGTCTGCCGTTTTGCAGTCCGGGTGCGGCTGGCAATGCTCGACACAAATGGGGAGGGCTGGGCGAAGTGCTGGAAGGGAACGAGCTGATCGACAGCGAGGTCGAGATCAAGTTCAAGAGTGAGTGTGTTGCTTTGAGCTGCGTGGGCTGAGGTGTGGAGTGGGACGGGGGTGGGCAGAAGGTTGTAGTTTGTGCACCTGTTCGGGCGGACGATGAAGTGTGAAATTTAGTGCATGGTCCGGCAGGGTTTTTGGTTGGGGGTGCCAAAACCAGTGATGGGCGGAGGTAATTAGTGCTGCAGTGATGTCACTCGATGACTGACGTGGGTTTCGCGATGCAGCACCCGTGGAGAAGAGGACGATATGCAGCTTCACATTGGACGGCACGTCGGTAGCTGCATTCAGATCTGCTGTGGCACAAGCTTACTGGTTCGAGTTCTTCATGGGTAAGTTGTGAAGTCCAGAATGTGTGGGGATGCAGACGCTTGGATGTAACGTGAAGGTGTTGATGAGGTGACTGGCAGTAGTGTGTTTGTGAGTCTCGAGTAGAGCATGGAGTGGCTCTTGGAATGTGGATGGAGGGAGGGAGAGAGAGCTAGGTGTGAATTAGTTGATTGCGAAGTGGAGTTCTGAGTTGCGAGGCGACCGTTGAGGTGGATAGGATGCTGCAATGGCATTGTTGGAATGGTTTCTGACAGTGGAATGTGTGTTCGTTTCGTGTTGTGGGTGGGTTTTGCAGACGATCTTCCACTTTGGGGTGCGTGATGGCCGATCCTTTTGGCACAGTTGGTTGTGGTTTGGTGTTGGACAGTGCCTGGCAGGGTGTGTGGATGTTGGTATCATATGCGGGATTTGCAATTCATACGGGAGTTGTGTGTCTGACGTGGTTTCGAAGTGCTATACGTGTGCTGTATGTTGGGGCAAGAAACGTTGGAATTTCATGCGTGTATGGCAGTGAGCGGGAGGGGGTGTGGGTGTGGGGGCGAGAAATGAGATGTCATGGTTGGGGTGTTTGTGGGGGAGTGCAGGGTTCGTGGGAGAGCAGCATGCGGACAAGAATGACGACGAGAAGTACACGATCTACACACACAAGGACCTGTTGATTAAGTATAACAACGACCAGGTATGAGTTTTTGAGTACGGGTTTGCAGGGTGGGGGTGTTTGGTTACGAGGGTTGGTGAGTGGTTGCGCGGGGGTGGCATGGACTAAGGTGGCGTGCGGTGGGGTGGGCGGGGGCAGATCATTCAAGTGAACCTGACCCAAGACAACCTGCAGCCCCTGATTTCTGGGAAAAAGATCGACCTGACGTACGCAGTGCAGTGGGTGGAGACCAACATATCGTTCATCCGACGATTCGACGCGTACCTGGATTACCCGTTCTTTGAGCACCAGGTGGGTGTGAGGAGGGAGCGGAGGGCTGAGTTGCAAGATTTGTGTAGCGAGTGTGGGTGGAGACGGGAGCTTGAAGCTACATGCGAGTTAGTGGTGTGTTGGAGGTTCATGGGATGGTGAATGGGACGAGTCGCGAGTTTGACGTGTGGGGGTGTTTGGTTTGTGGTTGATGTTGGGTGGCGGCCGCGATGACAGATACATTGGTTCTCTATCTTCAACTCGTTCATGATGGTGATATTTCTGACGGGGCTGGTATCGATGATTCTGATGCGCACCCTCCGCAACGATTATGCGAAGTATGCACGCGAGGAGGACGACTTGGAGACGCTGGTGAGTGCAGGGAGTCGATGATGATGATGATGATGCTGGTGGACGTTGGGGTAGGCGGTATTGGATAATGGAACGAGGGGGTGTTGTGGTGGTGGTTGGGCAGGAGCGGGACGTGAGCGAGGAGTCGGGATGGAAACTGGTGCATGGAGACGTTTTCCGGGCGCCTCGGAACCTGGTGCTGCTGTCGGCATTGGTGGGGACGGGCGCTCAGCTGGCGATGTTGATGCTGCTGGTGATCCTGTTAGCGATCGTGGGGATGCTGTATGTTGGGTAAGTGGATGCGGGTTTGTGTTGGTGTTTGGGGGATGAGATGGTGACGGAGAGGGAGACGAAATGGTGTACTCGATGTGAGGAGGCCCGTTGAGGGCTTATGTGATGTGGGTGTTTTGAGCTGCGGGAAGCGGTTGCCGCACTGAAGAGGGTGTTACCGTTCTATTGGTCGGAGAGACGAGTCGTGGCTCGGGAGGTGTAGTGGTTGCAGTGGTGGTCGTATGCGAGGGATGATTGGGTTCGTTTTGGTGGCGAGAATGGTGGTGTGAACGGGCGGGTGGGGGTGTGCATGCTTGGTTGCAGGCGTGGAGCTATTGTGACGACATTCATCGTGTGCTACGCGCTGACGTCGTTCATCGCGGGATACGTGAGTGGAGGGTTCTACTCGCGCAATGATGGTGCGTACCTGTACCCATGTGAGGAAGTGGCGGTGGTTTTGGGGAGGGGGTGGTGTGGTATGGGTAGGAATGGTTGGAATTATGGATGGGTTTGGACGTTGGATGCTTGCGTACGCTTGATGCCGGGTATGTGACGTTGGTGCAGGAAAGCACTGGATCAAGTCGATGCTGCTGACGGCGTCGTTGTTCCCATTCCTGTGCTTCGGCATCGGTTTCCTGCTGAACTTCGTGGCGATCTACTATCATTCGCTGGCGGCCATTCCGTTCGGCACGATGGTGAGGCATTTGCATCGTGGTGCGGTTGCAGCTTAGGGAGGGGGATGGGCGTGAGGCGTCGTTGTTAGATGAGGCGAGGCAGGATTGTTTCTGGTCAGAGAGGCAGCAGCGATGCTTTGGTGTGGTGCCTAGGGAATGCAATTGGATTCTGAGTGAGGGGAGCGTGGTGGGTGGCAGGTGGTGGTTTTTGTGATCTGGGCGTTTATTTCATTCCCGCTGGCTCTGTTCGGGACGGTGGTGGGGCGGAACTGGAGTGGGCAACCGGACAACCCGTGCAGGGTGAAGACGATTCCGCGGCCGATTCCAGAGAAGAAGTGGTACTTGAAGCCTTCGGTGGTGGCACTGCTGGGAGGGTTGTTGCCGTTCGGGAGCATCTTCATCGAGATGTACTTTGTGTTCACGTCGTTCTGGCAGTACAAGGTGGGTGGAGGTTGGAGGGAGCGGGTGGCAGGGTCGGAAGTGTGTGTTGGTTGAGCAGAGTGCATGGGGCTTTGGGTTGATGGAGACGTGTTTGAGGGCAATGGGATGGGAGGATGCGTGGCACTGGTTGTTGCGATGCAAGGGCGTTGGTTGCTGCGTGTGGGAGATATTCTAACTTGTGATAGTTTTGATGTGTGGCGTTTGTGTAGGTGTACTACGTGTACGGATTCATGCTGCTGGTGTTCATCATCTTGACGATCGTGACGGTGTGCGTGACGATCGTGGGGACGTATTTCTTGCTGAATGCGGAGAACTATCACTGGCAGTGGACGTCGTTTTTGTCGGCGGCGTCGACAGCGGGATACGTGTACCTGTACTCGGTGTACTACTTCTACATGAAGACGAAGATGTCCGGGTTTTTCCAGATCAGTTTCTACTTCGGGTACACGCTGATGTTCTGCCTGGGGTTGGGCATATTCTGTGGTAAGTGGGACTGGGCAGGCGTGGGTGGGTATCCTGGGGTAGTGCGTAATATTTGGTTGATGGGTTGTGAGGCGGTTGAGTGGAGTGGAGGGTCTGACGGGTGTGCTGTTTGTGGCGGCTGGCAGGAGCTGTGGGGTACCTGGGGTCGTCGATGTTTGTGCGACGTATATATAGGAACATCAAGTGTGACTAGGGTGGGGATCGAATTTTCCCCCGCAGGAAGTTGTGGGCTCTGGCTAGAGTGGTGCTTGTTGTGTGTGTGCCAAGTACCTAGAGTTGCCCGCGAGGCGACTACTTAGAACCTAACCAGACTGTATTCCACAGGGCCAGGCAGCCGATGAGGGCACTTGCTAGACGCGATTTGCAGATTATCTAGTGAGAGTAAGTGGAGCGAATTCATGAATTTGTGGGCACGGTCCGATTCCAAGCAGGGTAGCAGGGGCGTTCTAGAGCTCGCAGGGTGGCGCTTTGTGCACAATTTTTTAAGAAGTTCGTCTATTTTGGTGGCGCATGCCCGGTGTGTGCTGGGTTCCACATTTTCCATGCATGATCCTGGGTGCGACGATCGTGGGGGCATGTTTTGAACCTGTTGATCTGCGATTCAACTTGAATGGGTTGAATCGGATGTGCACTTCCAGTGTTATGAGGTTTGTCTGTGCGCTCGACATTCACACAATTGCTGTTTGAATTTACATTATTTTTATATATTTTTTTTAACGTTTTCTTTGGCGAGGATATCGGCCTCGTGAAGGTTATAATAAAATCTTGCGGTGTGGATGATGTTGGAGGTCTTTCCCTAGGTTCCAAGACTAATAGTCCTTTCGCTGGGATTGTATTTGTGAGGATTTCTTGTTCTGAATGGTAGTACGATTGCAATTTGACAAATCTTGTAATTGCAACATCCCACCCCGAGTTCGGTCCTTCTTCCATTACTCAATCACTACGCGGGTGGTTTGGACGTGTAATTAGCTCACCTCACGTGTTCACCTTGCGGGTAACTGCGATGGCAGTACCGCTGGACGGGGCAGAAGTATATTGGCTGTGCGCCATCTTCAGGATCACAGCTATGCACTTATGTCTTACTCAAAGTGGTTCGTATTGCTGCACAACAGAAGACCTGTGCGGTGAGTTCCTCCGAACGCCCAACCTCTAGTGGGATACAACCAATTGGTTGGGAAAGGAGCTAGGTTTGGAACATTGGCAAGGCGGTCATTTGTAACGAGGATCGTAGCACTGCAGGTTCGGGGAAGACAACATTGGTCGAAATCGGATTTGCAGTATTTTGAGCATCTGGATGGACGGTCCAATTGCAACTACATCCTACGTGAGGGCCAACGCAACATTTCGGTATTTTCTTCTAATGATCTGGTTTTTCCTGTTTCCTCCGTCTCCGAAGTCCGACAGAAGAGTGTCATCTGCTGCGGCCTGAGAACGCATGGTCTAGCTGTCGGGTGTGTTTTCAAGGTGTTGGAGTGCGGTTTAGTTTGGGTCGTCCTGAAAGACCGAGGAATCAGTCCTCAGAGCACCTCACCCACTATGTCGCGCATCTTCGGTGCACAAGACGATACATTTAGTTTGTGGAAGCAGTTGTGAAATGCCAGAATACAAATGTATGGGCAGTCAGGGGGTACGGCAAAACAATGCTGTGGTACCACTCAGTCTCGTCACTCTTTTAGGTGTATCCAGTTCACCAGAGAGGTGGCTATCACCACAAGAATAGTATCTTATTCTTTAGACTTGGCGCTTTTGTAGTGGTCGGTGGATCACCTTGTTAATGCTACTACAAAGGAGTTCTGTACCACATTCAAACATTAGCTTGTGTATTTGGAACCTTATTCACAATGATTGAATTGTTTAAGATATTGGTATTCCATATCATTCATATCATTGAAATCAGTAGGTGATGTTGCAATCATGAAGATGAAGGGGGAGGATGTTTAAGTGATTGTTGTGGAGTATTGTTGACATGTCAAGTGTGTAATTGAAGGCTCTTACCACTACATCATTTTTATGATCATTTTGAAGTTCATCACTTCTTCAACAATAATTGGCATTTTTTTTTGGCTAGTATGTATGTTCAAGCGATGTGTTCTAAAGTTTTGTATATGTTTGTTGAAGGAGTATGGTGTTCTTTGTTCATTTTGTCTTGTAGATATGAGGGAGGGAGTACTGTTGCATGTCTGTTGAGTACAAGCATAGCCTTGGATGATTCATTTCATTAAAAGAAACTGCTATGTTTTATTTCCAAGGCTCCCAACTAAATCCAACTTTTTATTTTATTTTGTAGTGAATTAGATCATCTAGTTTTAATTGAAAATTCTACAAAGTTATGCATTGGGATTTTTAATGGAATCTTGTTAGAAGTTGTTGAAATATTTTTGTACAAGATAAAGTAGTAAAGTTTATGTGCATTAAATATAATTATAGATATATATATTTATGAGACATATAATAGAGCTCAAAAGCCTACTAATTGTTAGCACCATTACATTTCTAATTGTTTTGATATGTGCATGGAAAAATTGAGGAGGTATATAGCTATTAATATCATTTATAGAGCATATTCTTAATACCACATAATAAAATGATTTAAAGTTAGAAAAGTAGAAGATATATATATATATATATATATATATATATAAAATTGTAACATGCCATTGAAAATTTATTGTGTATATATGTACATTATGCACACACAAGCTTTATCTTGTTTAGAATTTGTCAATAAAGTATCACAAAACTTGTTGGAAATAGGTGTCCACCTACAATCGCATATGAAAATGAGAGAAGTATGATATGTGGATATAATTTATTAATCGGACATGTAAGAATTGATAAGAAATGCAAGTTTTGTGGATAGATTGTTTTAGTTTTAATAACATTATTTTCTTAGTGCTAATTTAGTTATGATCTTATATTTCGGTTTTGTTTGTTTTATTTTTTGATTTTTTGATTTTTTTATATAAAAATTACCAGTCTTTAGATTGGACAAAACCACTAAGTTTTAAAGGCTTGATTGAAGTGCATTAGATTAGATATTTGAGTTCAAATTATTGTAAGTACCAAAGTCAAATTTATATTTTCATAGGATAGATATTTGGATTTTGGAATAGGTTTTTCATTTATTGCTAGAGTTAGAATTAAGCGCTTTCTAAAACAATGGCTAGATTTTGAACAAGAAAGTAATTATTTTTTTTTACTTAATTTTCTTTCACTCACATTTTTTAAATATTGGTAATTATTTTAGTCGGACCCTCTTTATAATTAGCATAAAAATTAAAGTTGATTGTTTATTTGAAACAATGTCTTTTGCATTGTGACTCTATAGATGTAAGTTAATTAGAATATTGAATAAACAAAAAATGAAGCATATTCAAGTTTAATAGGATTCTTCTATGTTGAACTATCTAATAGATTAAATTTAGCTTACATTTTTATATTCTATGATATATTTGTTACTACAATAACATGATATTTCTTTGGAAGTTGGTGGTTTGTTTTACAATTAGGAGTTCTTGATAACTTTGTTCTTTTGAACTTGTATGTCCTTGCAATACATTGATCTCCATACTTATTGGGCTATTGGCAACAATCAAGTGTACTTTTGTTTCCAATGTTGAGGATGTTATGTTGTTTGGAGTGTTATTTGTTTTCATAAGCTATAGCGTCTTTGAGCCCAAATGTAGGGGAGCTTCATCTTATAGGGCAATGTTGCTCTCACCTTCTAATCATATTACTATGGGCTATAGTGGATAATATTGTATTTAGAGTCTTTTGTGTGACCTTCTTCTATTCCTACATTGCAAGTGTTTTTATCAAACCACCTCAAGAATCATCTTGTTTTGATCAACATTTGATAACTTTGCATCTTGCAACACATTCTCTAGACCAATTGTACACCTAACTTGCATACTCAAGCAAGGCTCTTTAACCTCTAGAGTTGTGTCACAATAATTCAGTATGTTGATGGTAGTTGTAATCAGTGACGAGCTAATATTTGTCAGCAATGGTAGAAACATTTCTATTTTTTCTTTTGCTTTAATCTTCATTTACTTCTATAAAACTTTCTTGTCCTTGAAATTTTTTTCTCTCCTTGCCTTCTTTAATTTGGCAGTTCATTAATTCATAATATTAGCGTTGAAATTATCTCCTTCAAAGTGAACAACTCTTTAATAAAGATTTGAATGACTTACGATTTTCTTATTAAAATGACGACATCAAGCAATCTACCTTCTCCACTTTCTCTTTGATGAACCACTCAAACAAGATGGATGTGTTTGAGGTGTTCATCATGGTTTCTTGCTTTGCAATCTATCTTGTCTATTGGTCGTTGCCCTCAAGGTATGTTGCTTATGTAGATATTGTACGTTGTTTCTTGGCATTTTTTACATAGAGGCTTGTTACCTTCTTTAATCGCTAATGCCTAATCAATGGAATCCACATTGATTCTATGTTCTTATTAGTACACCCTAATGTAGTCTACATAAACCATTTAATCTATTTTTTCTATTAAACTTCCAACTTAATGTTTATCACTGCTACTTAAATAAAATAAAAATCCAACAAAAATAAAAATATGAGGTAAAATAACAAGAAAGATTAGGATTCAAGTATCACATATCTCCTTGTGTAAAAATATAGAATTGGTTTGGATAGGTCTATTCTACTTCCTCCATTGGCTCTTGGTTTCTACCCATTGAGGACATTGTCATTGTTCTACTAACCAACTTGTCTTATTTGATAGTTAACAAAATTCTTCTTCTTCATCTATGAATCCTACAACAAAGTTGTAACACACGAGTATCTCTGACAACTTAGGCTCAAGCCTCTTCTTTTGGCTAATTAAGACAATTTTTATTGTTTTGTTGCCATAGATGGTCACCAAGTTGTTGTTCCAATTTTGGTTAATCTTTACATCAATCAACCAAGGATAATCTAATAGCATATTATATGCCTCATTTACCTCTTTTTTCTTAATTACAATCAAAGTGATTAGGTAATAAATATCATGTATATAAATCTTTTCATTATAGATCATTTTAATTGATCCTTTTAGTGATCAAATTAACACTTGACTCACCATCAAACAACATGTTGTTCTAGGTCTTGTTGCCATCCTGCATTGATAATACATTTAGTTCTTGGTTAACATCTATTGCCAAATTAATCACTGTTTTTTCTTACCTAACAAACTTGCTTTAAACTTTGTTGTTTGCATTAGGTCTAAATTCAAACTTATATTAGTCTTTTATTTTAGAAATATATAAGCCTTGACATAATCCATAATATTTGAAGCCATATTTAGTAGTTGTGCAAGCAAGATAGTAATGGAATTGTTTAATATTTGTCTTCTTATCACCTTTATAAATTATTCCTTCTTATGTTTACTAAAACTTCTTTCTAAAGATTTTTCATATATTGGGTGGTTTGTCTTGATGGTATAGTTCAAAGCATCCAAGTTTGAGAATTATTTCTTGTAATTCTTCAAAAGTTCTTTTTTAAGAATATTTTCATGTATAGAACTTACTTGACTTAGAGCCTTTTCTTTTGCTTTCTATTCTTTAGCTTCCTTCAATTGATCCTTTTTGAGGGCTCCAATCATTAAATTTTTGATCTACTCTTCTATATTCCAATCTTAATATAGACCTTGTAAGATTTGTGCACCCTAATTTCTTCTTATATTAAACAAAAGTCATGCATTTTGGCACTGCACCCAAATTATATCAGCCATGTCTATTGGGTTTTTAGGCTCATCCAATCATTTGATTTCTACATTACTAACATAGTGATTTGATTTTTTGTTCTTTTACTCCATATTGATTAGAAATTGATTATATAAATGCATTTTTGAGAAATTCTACCATCTATCTCATGGTTTATGATACATGAATTATCCATTTGGTCTTAGACTGAATCCACTTGCATGATTTGTAACTTTGTGTAGATTAGGTGGTCTTAGACACTTGAGGTTTTAGTTACATGAATTCACTACTAGTTGTTAGAAATAAATCAGTAATGCTTGTCATTATGTGTGAGCTTCTTGCTTATATAGCAAAACTTTCTTGGTCCCTCTTATAGATTGGCTTGTTTAATAGATGTACTTCTAATCCTACTGGAAAATTCACTCTTTTACATCTTATGAATTAGGAAAATAACTCACTTGTGAATTTAGGACAAAAAATTTACTTGTGAATTTAGATACAAAAAATCTAGTGCCAAAAAAATATAATTTAGGATTAATTAGTGTAGAAAATCTTAGATAAATAGAAAGAATTGTATTGGTAGTAGAATTATGTCTTGCTGTATGAATACTAGTGTGAAATTATTGGATAATTATGATTTCTAGTTCTGGATAGTGCAAGAATTCCTTGTTGGTTTTAGGCTTTTTGTTCACCATCTGATTTTATAACTTACTTTACAATAAATAATGGGGGGGGGGGTGTTTGTTGTTTTCTATCTACTAAAAATGGTGGGAAGAAGTTAATAGGAGAAGTTGGGTTTTTTTGGGAAAGTGCAACCAAGGTGTTGGATGACAGTGTTGGCTGCATAGTTTCCAGCTCGGATGCATTCTGCCAAGTTTTTTCCAAACACTAGCTGGGCCATGAATCCTCCCACAAATGCATCCCCTGCAGCATTTGTGTCCACCAGCTTCTCCTTGGGCAATGACAGTACAGGGAACATCAACAGCTGACAACCCCCCGGAAATACCCCTGTAAGTCCTCATAATAATACACACAATTAATTAAAAAGTAGTAGTAATAATATTAAGTATGAAAATAAATCTATACCAGACATGTTATCATCATTTTGGTGAACAGGAAGGAGATCATGTTCAACCCATGTTGGAATACATGGGGTTTTAGCACCCCCCCCCCCCCCCATCTCCCCTGTTCCTTTAATTTTGGTTGAGTTTATAGATTGATTTCATTTATGGTATTACCTTGCCATTATCAGCAACAACCACAGGATCAACACCTTGAGTGATGACTACAATCCTTTTGTGGGTGCCGCAAATTTTGGGCAAGGCAGCCATCTTCAAAGCTATCCTTCCCAGATCTGTTGTACTCCACCCTTGCACCCTTCCAAATGCCTTGGCCTCTGCCTCATTCCCAAACATGTAGTCTACATATCTGCTTTGCACATGTTCCATAACCAGATCATATATAGTAAGAAAACAAGAATTTTCAAATTAAAAAACCATAAAATAAAACCTAACTAAAAATAAACTGTCAGCACTAACTCTGTCACTTTAACATCCCAAATCAATCACATATGTACCACCACCACACTTCTCCAACATATCCCTTCATTCAATTATATCATGAAATTTTATGATAAATAAAATTTTAAAAGTCCATGGATGTATAAAGATATGGTACGAATATTTTTATTATTATCATTTTATTACAATGTTATTTTGGATGCATGATTAAGTGCACATTACTAACGGGAAGGCTGCCATGAGAGGATCTTTAAAACGCTCACAAACAAATGAGGCAGACAAGTTCATCATAAAGGTCTGCCAAAGATTATTAAAAGCAATAAGTTAAGGCGTGATCACAACTTAAATGAATTATTTTTTTTCATTTTTTCTTGTTGGTAATTAAAATGTGAATATAGAAAGTAGTAATGATAACAATAATAACAACAATAACAACAACAATCTCAATGATCTTTTATTTACAAACAAGAAATTTAGACAAACAATTAAAAAAATAAAATCAGACATTATTTTGAAGAATCATCCATTTCTATCCTAAAAGCAAAATCAAAAATGTAATTCAAAACTTGAGTAATACTTTTCCTGTTGCTGCAGCATGCTTGGCAACAAGCATCAAAGATTCAGGAGATACAGTAAGAAAAAATCCAGCACTGTAGAAATATTGTGCCTTTTCAACTGCATATAAATTCACTTTTGCTGCTAAGTATGATTTGAGAATCATATTTTTTGCTGTGTATATATATATATATATATTCATGAAGATTTATATGAATACATACATAGTAAAATATACATGCAACTCACCTAATGCCCAAGTTTCTGATTTTCTCATATGCTCAATTTTGTACATTCCTGCAGCTGCCAAATATGCTACTAATGATCTAACAACAACCAAAAACAAAAAAAAAAAAAGAAGCAAAAAAACAAAAAAGAATCAAACCAAATGAAATCAAATAAGGAAATCTACATACTTAACTGTTTTAAATGCCAATACATTTCATTCTGCCATATCATTTATTATTTTCATTTTATTTTTATACTTTTATATTTCTGAAAGTTGAAAAAATCAATTATATAGTATTGACCTTTCATCACCTACAACAAGAACAGCACAAGAACCAGTTGCAGCACTAGGATCCTCATGATAGGCTACCTTCAACAATGTCATCACAAACATGAACAGATTTCAGTGCTTTTTTAATTGTAAGATTTTATTAATGAATACAATTCTTGAAATGATTTCCCAATGAAAAACACAAGTAACGGTTCTGAAATAGTATATGGTTATGTTAATTTATATTATAATGTGTAACTTACATTAACTCCTTCTAAAGTAATAAGTCTTTCCATCTTGTCTCCAAATTCATCTTTCCCAATCCCACCCACAAAAGTTGTTGCTTTTGATTTTTGCAACAGCCACTACATTCCACATTGCATAGCAGATCTTGTTATATCAATATCAAGAACTTTAAAAGCAAGAAAAATGAAAAATTAGCCTTGCACTGAATTTTATCTTACAATGATAATGAATAGCATGATTAAAAAATAAAAATCATGCTCAAAAGGTATGTGCTACAAAAAACTATAAATAAGTAAATAAATAAAAATATAAAGTTGAAATAAATATTGTACTTGTGCAATCCTGATTGAATTTTGAGTTGCACCTGCAGGAAAGTGTCAATTTTTTAACACATTGTTATGGACATTAAATCTTATGATTATAGAGTAAATTTTATGAATAACAGTATTTAGAAATTAAATAATCATCAATAATAATGTTGTATAATTGCTATGTGTTACCTCCAGGCACAAAACTTGTACTTGATTTTTGGGCCAATTCTTTGTACCTACATTTTAAAATCAAAGATATTCTTTAGAATTTCAATGATATATGAATATGTGTGTGAATATATATATATATATATATGTAGGTTCAACAGATGGTCAAACTAAAAGCTTCAAATGTTACAAATGCATTTGATATGTTCACATGCATCAGAATTTGTAATAAAATCAGAATCTGAAACTTGAGGTTTGCAACTTTGAGACATGTCAACTTGCATGAAATTTGATTATTGTGCAGAAATAGCACCAACACTTACATGTTCATGTGTTTTTCTTCAGCTAAAACTGCATTATTCAACTTCACTCCATATCTGTACTCAAAACATAATTTGAATCACAAATCAATATTCAAGTAATGTTTATGGAAATATTTTGTGTTGAAGTTAAAATTCAACAGCAATACTTTCAACCCCTGATAAATGTTAAGGAATTGCAATCTTTTAGATGAAATCCATTTCATAATAACCAGCTTTGTTGTTTGTCACTATTATCACCATAATTCATAAAATAACTAATTAATTTGAGAATATTATTTTGTGGTATAACATTGGTAACTTGATTGTCAAGGTGGAAGGAGCTAAAGATTTTGAATTTTGGAACACGATTCAAGGACTTGTAACAACAGAATCGGGACGTGCAATAGACTTTTAAAAATAAAGCTGCTCTATGTCATTTTTAAAAACCTAATTTTCTTTAGTTTTTTAATTGATTTGATGTTGTACTTGACATAAATAATAACAAAAAAATGTTCAGTTTTGATCAGTTCTGCTCCTCTACAGATATCATTTCACACCCACTTTAGAATGCTATCAATTTTAGGTATTAGATTGTACTATGAGACAAAAATACATTTAAAATATAGTTATTTAATCCAAACATAAGTGACCGTAAAACGGGGTGTAGCTTGAAAGACAGAAGACAGGCAACTTACTTAGCAAGGAATGCTTTGTCAACAACAGCAGATACATCGAGGAGAGGGTTGCCCATGCCAAACAGGACCCCCTCTGGCGGGTCCTCTCGTAATCTTCACAAACATTGCAACACAACAGGCACAAACCACCCATCAATATTGACAAGGTCACCGAGTTCAAAGGAGGTACCGGTATCAAAAATCCTTTCCTACAACCTAAATCTGCAATCCAACTTTACACGCACTCTTCCAAGCATGCTCTATTCTCAAGACCCTGACATATTCCTCATGCAGCTTAAGGTTTGCCTAACGTATCTTTTCCTCCTCTCGTGTACAGTTCTACACCACATTTGCTCTCCTTTGCAATTCTTGTCCTGTCTAGCAGTATTCCACCTTAAATGTACCTCTTAAATCAGATCAATCAGTAATCTCTATATGCCTATATATTGTATATAAATTCGGATTTCAATGGGAAAGATGTCATCCTGTATCAATAATCTTTTGGGTAGAGCAGCTTGCTGCACAGTTGCAAGAAAGAGGCTGCAAGATATCTGCAAAAATCGGAGTGGTCTTTTTCTGAGACATATAACTATTCAGTAAGAAAGCTGCCACCACGTGTTAAATTGATGGATTGGTGGCGATACCTTCTGCTGTTGCTGTGGCACAGCGTCATTGAATCGAGTAGTTCCAGTTGAAGTACTGAACATATGTGCCAAAAGTGATGAGCGACAGCAGATTAAGTGTCACGATTGTTGTTACAATCGAAGGGGAAAGGTCCTGTCTGCTCAACCAGCGTTATGGCTACTGATCGCCATTGTCAAGTCTTTTTTATGATGTTCACTTATATCGAAATTGATGGCAAACCGATCGCTAAATGCTTGAACAGTTCGGAGGCTATTGTAAAGAAGAACAAAAGAAGTAGTTGAGGGTCATAAGAATTTGGATTTAGAGTAATGAGAAGACTTCTGAATTGTTGTTCCACGCAGATAAGGTTGAAGAGCAGCAGGGAAAGAGAACGAAAGAGAAACCTTACATCCTAAGCCCTCACTACTTGGGACACAATGTCAATTATTCATGAATCTAAAATTAGGTCAGTGATCATCAAGTTGTCAAATTTACCACTGACATACAGTAGGATCCGAATACACTGCCCATGTTCCGAACCAAAACCGAAAACTCCGCTGCAGTCTAGACTAACCTCATTCTCCAACACTACCACGCCAATACTATACCACATTCGGATCAGGGTCATGGGGGAAGAGAGTCAAACTACACGGAATGTAAATGTTCACAATCAGAGGTGCGCAGTCTGCGAGAGGTGATGCGTCTCATGAAGCTGCCATCCCTATGAATTGTTTGTAATTCACAGATGAGAGGAGTTTACAAAAGTGCATGAGCAACAGAATGAGGTGTTCATGAAACTAAGGACCTGGCTTTACAAAAAAACTTACGGAGGCCTTGAGCTTGATGAATCGTTACGACAACCCGTTTGAAGTAGACTTCATTGAGTAAAAAAATTAGTCGAAAATAGTGAAAGAAATAAAGATAGAAATTCCAAATCTCTGCACCTTCTTGTATGACTTCTTAAGTTCGGATCTCACTTCAGAACTCAAGGGAGAAACGGAGCATCAAGCTGGACTATCCAAATTGTAAACAATTCGGGGTTTGTACCTCCGTGTTGAGGTTTTGAGAAGAGATATGATAGATGAGAATCCAATTCATTACTCCTTTTCAAGACAAGTCGAGAGCCAATTATCGAGTGATTAACTATCGAATAAAAGTTTACAATTGAACCTATGAAGAAGCCTAGCTAAACTGCGGAACGTTCAATAGTAGAAGAAACAGTGAATTCAAATCCTGGAAATTGAATCCAGGCTCAATAATACGAGGAAGCAATGTAAAACGATTCTTTTGAAGCAGCAGCAAAGAAGACGAAAGAGAAGAAACGTCGAAACAAAACACAAAATATTGCTTTTAAAATAAGGTTTCTCTTTGTTCGAGACCTACCCAAAACATCTCATGTTGTGGGAAGAGGTTGGGTCAAAGAGGAATGTAGGAGCTGGTGCTGAAACTTATCGCGCAGGAGCCTCCTCGTACAGCGGATGATGATGACACATTGAACCCCAACATTAATCGCCACCTGCTCTTGGTTGTATTATGGGATGACGACGATGCATGAGGAGAAATACGGGACAGAGTGGTAGAAATATTAGCCATGGCTCATCGAAAGGGTGGCATCTCTCGCAGCCTCATTAAACTGCTGCTGCAAACTACTTTGACGTCATATACTCGTTCTCTGTTATAACGGACTCCTGCATACTGTCACTAAGTTGAATAATATTCCATCAAATTATTAAGTTTGATTTCTGATTTATGAAAATTTTCTCGATCCTGCATGTACTTTCTAATGTATCATCATCTCATGGGCTTCATATCTTACTAGACTAAATATTCAACTACAAAATCCATGAAAAATTGGCTCGAGAATCATCTGCATGGCCATATTGAAAAATTCACGGATGGGCAGGGTAAAGGACGTGTTAATAAGGTTTACTTTTACAGAGCTTGGAAGAGAAGGAGTAACAGGAAGGGAACAGGGAATAAAAAGGAGTCGCAGGATGGAAATCCAGAATACCATCAAGCCCTAAATCTACATCTCAGAACCGACACATTTTCACAACAGGCTACAAATAACTGTTCACCTCTCACACAAATGACTATGGTAGAGTGAAAAAAAATATAGTGTGATGACCTTCCGTTTAAGACAAGATAGAAAAACTTGCGACAACTGGAAAGCTTAATATAACCTAATTTGAAATATGTCTAGACACCCAAGTCACTAAATTGCCCTGCAGAAAAGTTGCCAAGGATAGTATGTTACATAATATACTAATCTTAGAGTCAGCACACGATGGACTGGGACGAAAGGAATACACATGACCCGGTTGGATTTTGCTGAAGACCATACACATCTAGTTTTACTCGAACAAAACAATCATGCAAAGTAGAGAAGTTTGTGATTACCGAATGCTGAAGCAGCTCTGCTTTTGTATTCCTCCAAAGTCGCTCGGGAACTGTGCTGCCAGCTTTTTGCTCTATCGGAGTGGATTTCACAGCCACTCCATTATCTCCGCAGTGGCATGTGCGTATTGAGTGATCAAATTTCACCGACGCGAACCTGTCCTAACTAGATGCAACGGAGGAAAAAAGCTCGCCTAATTCGGAGGTACACAGAATTTTCCAAACAAAATAATCTGAAACGTGGTAAAGTGTCTGAAAAAATCATTGACCTTCCAGACTGCTACCTTCTTCGAAACTGGAACCGAAAAACCGAAACCCTCCGTCACTGGATAATATTGACTTTGGAGTAGTACCTGCTCTGCTTCCAGTAACGCATTGCACGCTTGCTCCTGTGATATTCTCTCCATGCGCCGTTAATGGGATAGGCCGGTCCGGGATACTGGGCAATGTCTGACAATTCTCCAAGATTCGCAAAGCGCTTGTCATGTTGGGCCTGCATGCTACCAGAGGATGTGCACACAACAGCGCAAGCATCACAAATCTCTCCATGTCCTCCGCCGGTCCTCGGAGTCCCATCCTCGCATCCAACACCTCGTTCCATTTCCCCGCCTTCACCAGAGCCCACGCCCAGTCAGTGATGAGGGTGAAGTCCCCAACTTCATTCAGCGCTTTGCGGCCACTGATGAGCTCCAGCAATACCACGCCAAAGCTGTACACATCGCTCTTCTCCGTCAACTGCCCATACATAGTGTACTCTGGTGCCACATACCCAAATGTTCCCGCAGCTCGAGTGGACACATGTGTCACACCTTCGGGAGTAAATCTCGCCAGCCCGAAGTCAGCAACACAGGCATTGTATTCAGCATCCAGCAGGATGTTGCTGCTCTTGATATCCCGGTGCAAAATGGCAGGTTGCAAGCCATGGTGCAGATAGTCGAGACCTCTAGCAACACCGATGGCAATTCTCTGCCGTGTGAGCCAATCTAAAGATGGCTTGCTGGGTTTTAAGACATCCTGGAGGCTCCCGTTTGGCAGGTAGTCCATGATGATCATGCGTTGGTGGCCCTCAACCACTCCTCTACTCGCCACACAGCATCCTCGCAGCACCACAAGGTTTCTATGGCGTACGCTGGAGATCATCTCCACTTCGTGCACGAAATCTTTGTCCCCTGCTGGTGAACAATTCTTGAATCTCTGCAGCCACAGACACAGAAGGAATGCTCCTACAATTTAAAGATGGCACCACTTTCACTAACCGAACTACACCTTAGCAACCCCAGATGGTAGATCAATTCTGATGCTGGAGTCATCCTGACTCAGATGAACTTGTAAAATGCAAAAAAAATATGGCACACCTTTATGGCAACTTCCACGCCGCTTGTCAAGACCCCTTTGTACACATTTCCATAAGCACCAGAGCCGAGAATCATCTCCCGTGAAAAGTTGCAAGTAGCAGCTTTGATTTCCTCAACGGTGAAGATGATAGACCCCTCCCCAGTTCGCATGGACCCTTCCAGGAGGTCAATATTCCTCTTTACCATAGCTTTCTCCTCAGCAAGCTTGCGACGGCGGTGCTTATAGTAGAAACTCAGTGCAACCGCAAAGCTCAATAGTGCGATGACTACGGTGCCCAATGCTATATAGATGTCCATCAAATTCCTACTGCCCTTGGAAATTGGGAAGATGGAGAACATACACGCCGCGGTATTGGGGTCAAGAGGCCCTGCTCTGTTGATCATGGCAGCCACATACATACTAGAATAATTCTGACACCCTCGTTTCACACCGCTGAGATTGAAGGCTTGCAAATCGGCCGTCAAGCTCGCCACCTGCTTGAAACACGCTTGGCAGTTCTTGTTTTGACGAGAATTCGCTTCTTCCAGAACTCCTGCACATCTCTGCTGCACCGAGCTGAAGGAAACGTACTGGGAGGCGATTGTTGCAAAATCAGAGGATCGTTGAATACCTTGGCAATTGTCTGTTCCCCTAGACAAAATGGAGGGCAACTCATCTTCGCATCTGGTGACATTAACATCAGCTCCCAGATAGATAAGATGCGCCCTGTAGCCTTGGAGACAGGCTGGAACAACCTCAGGAGGCAGCTGAAAGAAGGAGGTGTTGCGGAGATAGGCTGCAAGCAACATCTCTAAGCCATTCAGGAGAATCACGCATTGACTGCCAGTATCCCGAGCTTGCTCTGCCACCGTCGGGAACTTGTCCAGCACGGTGAAGTCCAGCGGACACTCGAGGGTTCCTGGTTGCTGACCAAATGCACCCGCAGAGATCAAGACCATCGCAACCAGCTTCCTCCAGACCCATAGCCAAGTCCCTGGCTTAATTGCCATAAGGCCTAGATTCGCCCACTGGCGCGATTTCTTCAGCATAGGATTGCGGAGTAAGGCAAGGAATGTCACTAGAATCGATGCTACTTCTCAACTTACCCTGCTCGTCCAAGTTTTACTCAAAAGGAGCCTGCCGTAGAACCTGACCAACCTTCAGGGTTGCATCCACGATGCTCATCCTAAACGTCACAGCATCATTGTAGTACCTGCTAAAGAAAAATACCCTAAACTTGTGTGCATATTGAAGTGATGTAAACACATTCCAATATTTAAGCAGCTCTCATTTTGCTTAAATTTGATATTATCAACTTCACACTGGTTTATTTCAACTGAATATAGATGCACCAGGACAGGGAACAAGCTTTCTGTCACCTGCCTTTGATCACCTGCAGCAATCACAGGATGCACTGTCCATTTGCAGTGAGCAGAGGAAATGGGGGAGGAAGGAGCAGTAGGCGGTCTACAGTCACAGCCCACATCCTAGGGAGCATTGCTATGGATTACCGAAATTGATGTTGCTGAATCATCTATGCAAGAGCACAAGAGTTCACTTGCATGTACAAAAATCAAATTCAGCCTGGTCTTTAGAGCTAAGGGATAAATTCCCATGCAGACTTCTCTCACTCTCCCAATCTGACACCCTGCTCATACGATGAATACCACCAGCAATGAAATCAACAACACATCAGGAAGAAATTTACGTACATCTAAAAAATGGTTTGATTTTATTTTTTTATTTCTGTCTTGCCACTTGTCTTGGTTGTATTTTCACATTTTCAGAGTTCTAATTTTTGGTTTGAGGTTTCACACAAGAGTTATATTCTGTGGTTTTGAAAGTAATTTGAAGAATTTCCTTAACAGAGAGTGAAAACCTCCTCATGCTAAGAAGTTCAGGAATTGCAGAAATGATTCTCATCAGCAAGCTCAGACGAAGGGACACATGAATCAAGACAAGAGACTGATGGCATAATAATAGTGGATGCAATGGGTGGAGGGCTTGGGCTAGAATGCACTCTTCTTGGAATGGAGCCTGCCCCAGGCAATGGTAGGCTCCACCATGGTCAATTTTGGGAAGATAGAAGGATGCAATTTTGACTCTTGTTACCTTCAGTTGAACTTAATGTCAAGTCATCTGTTTACTTAGAGGTACACTAAGAGAACAAGAACAAGAACCTAAATGAAAACCAGATAGACAATATAACAAGCTGAGAACAAAACTGCCAGGTGGCAGGCTCCACCCCACAACTTTATTCATTCAAGCCCAGGCTACAGATGGTGCACATGTTCAGATTTGTATGCAATTAAAGTGTCTGGAAAAAAGAAGAAGTAGGTAAGCATGGTATCACCAAGGGCTTGCAGTGACAAAGGTACATTGTAATGGTTGCTGATGACACTCTCAAATGTACATCAAATGAATACCTGTACACTCACCAACCTTAACAGTCACATTTTCACAATTCCAAACATTTTATTTTAAATCTTCAAGCTTATTTCAATCAGCAGGTAAAATTTTAACCATCAAACCTTGGTTACCTTGAAGATCCTACAAACAAATTCTTTCAGGTCAATCTACCATTACTTTCTCTCTGCCTCTGCAAATGGGAAAAGATGCTGTCTTGCCATGGGTACAAGTGTGGCCTTTGAATAATTTAGTTACCATATGGTCTCACATTTGGTTCTGTCTGTAAAGTACAAAAGGGTTGCTGTTTACCATGAACATCAACAATTTTTGTCTGTTTCTAGTATAACTATTAATTCTTTTGAATTAGAACTGGACCTGGGAGATTCACTGCTTTTGACCTCCTGTAGTGTCACCTCAGAACCATCATATCCTCCACATCCAATAAGGATCTTTAATTTCGGATACCCCTGTTTACTATCGTACCACATCACAAATTCAAAGAAGTGTTGCAATTCAATGCACAATCAAATCACAGCTTATGTGCCATATGTATGCATTTGTATGCATTTGTCCTCATTCGATCCCATGTCACATAAATGGCTGAAAGTGTATAGTTTTATATCACTTGTGTAAAAATGGAACTAAATACAATGTTTCTTTTTAGAGTGCCTTGTGATTACAGAGTTACTTCAACAATCCTTTTTCATGCACAAAATTTGGATGGCATCAAATGCAATAAACCATAATCAGTGGAACTTGATTGTTTGAACATTCCACCCAATTAACAAATGGTTTTGATTACTCTGAAATGCTAGCACAATTTCTTTTTGAACTAAGTTTTCAGAGAAGGTTTTAGTGCAATTCATTGCAACAAAACAAGATAAGCTAAAGAGAATACTATTTTCAAAGAAAATCATGCCCAAAAAATGTTGTAGAAATTATCTCAAAAAATAAGAAAATTGAAAATTTTAATGTCTTAACTTGTAATTGCAAGAATGGCTTCAACCACAACAAATGCAGCTCACCTGCACGCATGCCTAACATTATTAGTTCTATAGTTTTCATGGTGTCAACATCATCCTTGTTAACAAGAAAATTGTGTACATTGAGCGGTTTCTAGTTATCTTTGAAGTGAATTTCAATTATCTAATGGTTTTATTCTTTTACTTTATTACCTTTAAATTATCATAATTTTTTCATAGTAACTTGGATTTACTTGTTTTTTATGTAATTAGAAAGTTAAGATAATTTCATATTCAGAAATGAACTTTTGGCTTTTATTTTTAATTATTTATCAAGTGAAAATCTCAAAAACATATTGTAATTTGTTTTGGAGAGTGTATTTCTTTAATTGTACTTCTTTTATTTATTTATTTTTTCTTCTCTCTTCTTTAGTTCTTGTTAATTGTGCTTTTTAATTCACACTATCAATTATAAGAAACTTTTAATTGAGGTTCCTTTATAAATTGAGTCAAAAGGTGAATTTTTACTCTCATATTATTTCACAAATATCTTTTGAATATTTTTAACTAAAAATCTACATTGTTCTATAAGACATAGTTCTTTTAGCTAGTAAAAAGATCTAGATTTTATTAGAAAAAAATTAGTCTACATCTATTCCATTATAAACATGTCTTATCTATTGTATTGTATTGATCCTTTGTTTGACAAACAAATCATTTGCCTTGCTTGTGGTGTTACCATGACTAGCAATTTCTATACACCCAAGAGAAAAAATGAAAGGAATTCTAATTATCAAAGGGATTTCTTAAGGAGCATGTACTTGAATGACCCTTTGGTATCACCCACCTCCAAACTGCTTGCAATGCTGCCTTCTTGGATTCACATTAATAGAGTATTGCCTATTCTGCAGACTGATGGAGTAACCAACAGCTGCAGCTCTTTGGAACAATTTGAAATTGACTTGAATGCTTCAGGCTAGGCTCTGTGAAGTACATGATTGGGAGCCACATTAAAGACATAGATTTAGAGCAATATAGTAACATTAGTTTCAGCTTTGACACCAAAATTCTGATTGAGAAAAGTCCACCTTCAACAAATAAAAGAAGCATAGATTATGTCTTGTTAAAATATATATATATATATATATATATGTATATATTTATATATCTAAGATTTTTTTTTTTTTTTTTTTTTTTTTTTATATATATATATAAATCTCATTCAAAAATTTGATAGACTTACTGTGAATTGGAATATGTGAAGTTCTTTCAACACCTTTGTAATTTTTTTTGATGTAATACTTTTGTAACAATTCTTCCAACCATATCAAAGTCTGTTGTTTTAGATTTTAAATTTATTTCCCTTATCAAGTTGAGCGGGTCAATAAACCAGGGACACTATTGAAATGAAAATTTTGAAGTAATTTTCTCAAAATATTGTTGAAATATTTTTGTGATACTTATCTCAATTCAAAATTTCAAAATTTCAAAATACATATTAATATGGCATAATTGAATTGAAAGTGTTCAAGTTCTTTCAACACCTTTGTCACTTTTTGAAAAAATATTGCTGAAATGCTTCTCTAACACTTCTTTCAACTCAAAATTGTGAAATTTTATGAAATTAGAACATCTGTGAAAGCAAGCTTTTGACTGAACTCTATTCCACCTAATGGTATAATGTATCAATTTTTTTAGTTTATAACATATATATATAACATTCTTATTTATTATATGAATATAAAAGAATAAATAATTTAATAAATATAAAAATAAATCTTGTATTATAAAAACTTAAAGACCAATACTTTTATATAAAATGACAATTTGTATACTTTTCATAGTTCAAGAAGAGTTTTTTGAGAATTCATTTCAAATGATAATTTTGAAATGAATAATTTGAAGGTGCAAACTATCATAGATTAAAAAAATTCTAATATTATATTAATTTATTTTTAAAATAACATCATCATCTAAAAGATATTTTTAGATATAGTCATATTTTATATTAATCACAAGAACCTCGTGTATTTTTCATCATTATGCATCTTGAATCTTTGCCAATACAATTGAAACATATTTTTATTATAATTTGTACTAAATATTATACATCACATTAGGAAAAAACCAAGCTTTGAAACCAAACTGACCCTTTTACTGCAAAATTCTACTTTCTTAATCAAATATCCTTTATTCTAAATTTTATTCAAATAATATAAATATAAATTTAAAATATAATTTTGACCCTTCAATCCTATATCTAATCTTTAGATTATAAATCCTATGCAATATAGGGCTCTATGTGCATATAAATTAAAGCCTTGTAAAAACAATTGATTTATTATTTAGGTTGTGGGTATGTAATTGATCTTACTTAGATTTTATCATGTCAAAATTTCAAAGCTCTTTAATTTTAGTAGTTTGTTTTTGCAAGTGAAGAATTTGTTGCTAAGTATTTTGATTATTTTTCCCGGATTCTACAAGTGACAAGGTTTTTCTTAGTTTCTTCTGCTCATGCACAATGTTCAATTAGGAAATTACTCTGCAACTAAACTAACCGTAATAATTTCCTTTCTCTCTTACTACGTGCATGTGAAAACGAGGTTTGATTTACAATTCTGTGCGTGCATGAAGGAAGGAAGTCGAGAGAGAGCTCCGCAGGGTAGTGGTATTTGTCCACCATTCGGCTCTGCCTCGACCGCTGTTGAGGATTGATTGTATTCCGTCGAAAAACAGACTTTTCGTAGGTACCACGATAGGAACTTGGTAGGGTTGAGGGAACCTGCTCCGAAGAAGTCCACCTTTCGGGTTTCCCATTCTAGAAGCTCCCTATGTTCTAAACCCTGGGACCCAGCTCCGTATCCTTGAGATTCAGGGTTCGTTTACATTATTGATGATTCCTGTTGTTGTTGTTGCTTTAGTTGACTGATTGCATTGTCGCTCTTGTCCTTGTTTCTGTTCCAACCTTGAACGTTCTTATCTTGCTAACGATTATTCCGTAGAGACAAATCTCAATATTTTCGGAGGAAGATGAGTGGGGCGAATCCGCCAGCGGTGACGCTCTTGCAGAATATCGCGAGGGCGGCCATCGCATTGGGAGCGGGCGGGAGTTTGCTCAACACCTCGCTCTACACGGTTGATGGAGGACATCGGGCAGTTCTCTTTGACAGGTTTCGAGGGGTGTTGGACGAGACTGCCAGCGAAGGCACGCATTTTTTGATTCCTATCTTGCAAAAGCCCTATATTTTTGATGTTAGAACCCGACCTAGAAATATCACCACCGTTACGGGCACCAAGGATTTACAGATGGTGAATCTTACTCTTCGTGTATTATCGAAGCCAGATCCAGAGAGATTGCCCACTATTTTCAAAACCCTAGGTACTGATTATGATGATCGAGTGCTCCCCTCCATTGGCAATGAGGTTCTCAAGGCCGTCGTGGCGCAGTTCAATGCGGACCAGCTTCTCACAGAGCGGCCGTATGTATCGGCGCTAGTGCGAGATGCTCTTATTAAGAGAGCCAAGGACTTTAATCTTCTTTTGGATGATGTGGCGATCACTCATTTGTCTTATGGAGCGGAATTTTCACGGGCTGTGGAGCAGAAGCAAGTTGCTCAGCAAGAGGCAGAACGATCGAAGTTTATCGTGATGAAGGCCGACCAGGAGCGGCGCGCTGCTATTGTTCGAGCTGAGGGAGAGAGTGAGGCTGCGAAGCTTATCTCTGATGCGACAGCGAGTGCTGGAGGAGGCCTTATCGAGCTTCGTCGAATCGAAGCGTCTAGAGAAATTGCGGCTACTCTTGCTAAGAGTCGGAACGTAGTATATCTGCCCTCAGGGAATAATATGCTTTTGGGCATTAACCCGTCCATTTCAAATAGCTCATGATAGTCAGGTTTTCTCTACAGTATTTCTATGACCTTCGCTGAGTTTAATCTTTGACTATCAGGGAGAAGTTTGTTTTAGAATGTGGAAGCAATTGCTCAATTTTGTTGATGCAGGAGGAGAAACAAATTCATGTTCATTCGTTACGCATTGGGTTAGTCCTCGTAATGAAGCGGAAGCGCCTTCGAAGTCTGAGTAATTCGCACGAGAGAACACGCGGATTGGTCGGTACTTAAATACGATTAGCTCATGAGCAGTATACCTTACTGCTATTACGTCCTTAAATAAATTAAGTTGAGTTGGAATCGCCGAAGTCTCTTTGCAATCATATGATGAATGTTACACATGACAAATTAGTATTCTAGGTCTTCCGATTAAATTAAATTAAATTAAATTCCACGCTTTGTGCATGTCTCCTCTGTTTGATTACTTCGCTTGTGTATTCTGAGTCTTGTACATAAAATTTTGAGTTAGTGATCTCACAGTAGTACACTGTACAATGAAAGTGCCCGGATGGGTTTGTTGTGAGCTACTGATAGCGATTTGAACACTTGTGGTGATCGAAACCACAGCAGCATTGACAGCATTCACACCAGAAGTAATTTAACGATGTTTATGATGTAATGACGTTTATTTATACTTTTGATTTTTTTTTTTTAAATTTTCATTTTTACTTTTTGATTTTTGAATCCTTCGATACCACAAATAGTGGCAGCTTTCAGGTTAAATAAAGACCTAGGATTTTGGTTTTGTAATATTCATTTTCCAGCTCATTTCATCACATATCTAAAATTGGTTCTTACGATAATTGAGTTGATGCTGTATTTTATCCTATTACCAATGGAGACAGGAACATGTGAAAAAAATTAATAAAAAAAAATAAGTCATAAGCATAGTTGAAAACCTTCTTCAAAACCTCTCCAATTTCATATATAGTTTAGCTCAATAAACCATAAATACGTCTCATTTTTCTATCTTGTATAAATGATGTGTTGTAGATATAAAGTTGTACATAAGTTAGGTCAATACCTTTTTTTGATAATAATGCTTCCGCTAAATGGTACAACTCTCTTTGTACTTCGAAATTGTATGGAGCATTTTCCTGAAATATAAATTGATTAATATTTGCACCTAAGGATGTAAACACATGTGTAGCATTGTATTAACAAATATTTTCTCAAAACTGCTTTTGTATCTTGTCATAGATACAATATATATGAGACCAAACAAAAAATTGAACAAATATCAAGGACATGAATTTTGAGGAAACAAAATCTCAATACATTCTTGTGTCACTCAAAAAGACTTAAAAATCACTCAAAGTTGATATAGTATTAAACAAGAATGGCTATTGTCAAAGACAAAAAGACTAAAAAGACTTGAAACAAGACTAATGACTAAAAAAGCATTGACAAGAGTGAAGAAGGCTTCACTCTTGCCTCCATATATACTCTTAATTAGGAGCTATATAGCAATGTTCTATAAGACCTCTAGAACATGTTGACTTTGTAAGATACATATCTAAACTTGCAAGGCAAATTTCTTATATGTGTGCCACATAATTAGCTTATTCTGCAAACTACCAACAAGTGATTAATTTATTTAATCAAATTTTTAACCTACCAATCAATTATAAACATATTTAAAGTCAAAGCAGCATCTATGAAGCTTCTAAAACGCTTTTCTAAAAAATATTATGAAATAAATCTATTTTTATTTATTTTTATTTAATCCTATGAATAAATATTCAAATAAATATGTATGTCTGTAATATTATCCTTCTTTCTAGAGAAGAGTTCTATGAAGAGTGGTTATCATATGTCGAAAAAATCTAAGATGCAACAAATTATCTTTGCTTCATATTCTAATATTTATTCTCTTTCAAGATGATTGATAGGTCCTCTCAACTATCAATAGTGTTTTAAACTAAGGCAAAAAACAACCCTATTGTTTGATTGTTGTTGAGGCCTTCATAACTCTTTTCAAATAAAACATTTAGAACAACAGTAGGAGTCGTTTCCACCTCTAAAATCACCAAACATTAGGAGTCTATTTGAAGGTCATGATATCAAATACATTATATCTTGCCATCTATTCAAAGAAAGACATATTGTTCTTGAGAATCTTTATTTCGATTATGTCATCTTAAAGATTGTGACAATTGTAATGTTTCATCTAATAAGTCAATAAGTGATAGTTCTTGAATTGAATTTGTTAGTTATTGGTTCTCCATCTCTTTAGCATCACAAATGTACAAAAGTACTAAATAAGAATATGAAGTAGAATGCTATCTTTCTTGGATCTTATTTTTTTTTATAATAAAGAATTGCTATTCTTCATCTTTGTTTTAATAGATATCATTGATAAAAAAACCTCAACTTTTTTTTTGTTGTATTTATAAGATTCTTTGTTGGCTCCCATATACATTCACTAATATTATATTTGTGCCAATAAAGAAGGTATTCTAACCTATTTTGGCACTGCCTTGAATCTAAAACTTCTTCTATCTCAAATTCTTGATAACTATCTATTTTTATAATAAGAAGTGGCATTTATCTTTTTTTCAAGATATTCATTGTCTTATATGATTCAAGAAGAGATATATGAAATATGGGATGGATCTTCATAGACTCTAATAGATATAATCAATAAGTAATATAATTGATTTATTCACTAATAAAAAAAGGTCCAAGCTTAAAATACTCCAACTTGTTTTAAGGACAAGTAATCTTGATATTGTAACAAAGTAGCCATATGTTGTCATCCACATTGAATTGTGATTGTTCTTTGCAATAGACATTTGTATTGATCTTTTATCATTCTTGAGCTTCTTTTAATTTTGCTTTTATTTTTGCATGTAGTTTTGATAAATGATTTGTCAAATCTTTTGCTCCAAGAGTATCAACTTTTAAAAATTTAAAAGTATCAAGTTGTCGATGATAACTATAATTGACAAAAAAAAGTATTTATTGAGTAGAAGAATATATTAAATTATTGTACACAAACTTTGTTAATGGCAAAAGAGTTGTCTAATCATCTTCATGATAATTAATGATACACCTCAAATACTACTTCAAAATTTGATTCATCTATTTTGTTTGTCCATCAATTTGAAGATAAAAAATCAAAAAGAGCTTTATATTCACCTTTAAAATCTTAAAAATGATTTTTCAAAATCTTGATATAAATTGAGTGTCCTTATCTAATATGATTTCTTTGGACAATCCATGATAGTGATAGATATTGCTAAGAAAAAACTTAGCCAATTTTTTATTCATGATAGATTTTGCATATAGTATAAAATATGCCATCTTGATAAAATGATCTATTATCATGAATATAATATTACACAAACTTAAGATAGGAAGATCCATGATAAAATTCATAGAAACAAAAGACCATGATTGATTCGGAATAAGTAATGGCTGAAAAAGTCTGTAAGATTAATGACAAGGAGTTTTGGATCTTGAACAAATATTACATGATTGTATAAAGTCTTTGATTATCTTCTACATTTGAAGCCACCAAAAATCTCTAAATATTAGCTCTAAAATCTTTGACTATTGAAAAGTCATGATGAACTTATAGAACACATAATTGTGCTTTGTCTTTTGAAATGTATAATCATCCCTTGAAATAGAGTAGATTTTTTTTATACTCAAACTTGGAAATATCATGAGTCTTAAAAGAATTATTCTTGATATCATGAATACAAGGATCAGAAGACATACTTGATTGAATTTATTTGAGAAAGGTTGAATCAATAATCAATGTTGATTTTATTGCTCAAAGATAAAAAAATACTTTGACTTCAAGAAAATTATTTTTTATTAATCAAAAGTTGCATCTCCTTCTTTTGGTGCAAGATAAAAATATCTAAAAAAGACATGTGATAAACCTTGTTGTTTTTTAGATCTATAGATAATCTTGAAATCAAATCTTCATAAAGATATATTCTAACATACTTGGCGATGATTCAAAATATGTGTCAACATGAATCACTGAAAGTTCTTGTAATCTATATATATAATAATAGAATAAAAAGAAATCAAATGAATCTTATCATTTACTTCCATTTTTGATGAGATGACATTTATAGAAAAGTTTTATGTATTTATTTTCATGGAAAATGCTTTAGAAAAATTAATGTAATATAAAATTAGTAAAAAAATAAATATTATTTTCATGAAAAATGCTTTGGAAAAATTGACGCAATATAAAATTAGTACAAAAATGAATGTTATTTTCAAGGCTTCAAAAGATGTTTTAGTTTCTTTGCTCGATTCAAGTTTATCTTTACAAGTCAAACATATAAGAAGAACTACAACTTTAAAAAAAATCTTGATGAAGATTCAATAATAATTGACAAATCTCAAAAAATATTGCACATCTTTGACTGTTTTTAGGACCTTCTAATCTATGATAGTTTGGACCTTCTTAAGATCCATCATTAATCCTTAATTGGAAATAATGTATCCTAAAAAATAAACTTGAGTAGTATAGAATATACACTTTTTCATCTTTGTATATAATCTTGCATTTCTAAGTTTTTATAATATATGACCAATATAAAATTCATATTCTTTTGTGTTTTTAGAGTAGATTAGAATATCATCTAAATAACAAACTACAAAATCATCAAAGAACTCACAAAAGATATCATTCATGTGATGTTGAAAAGTAGCTAGTATATTTGTGAATCCAAAAGGCATGATATTATATTCATAATATCCATATGTAATTTGAAAAGTAGTCTTCAATTTATTTCTTTCTTTGATGTAAATCAGATTATATGCTCCTTGTAGATCTATTTTTGTATAGATCTTTGCTTGATTAAGTTGATTAAAAAGTCCTAAAATCAAAGGTAGGGAATACTTATTCTTGATGGTGATCTTATTAAGACTTTAATAATCTATGCACATTCACAAAGATTCATTTTTTTTTTTTTTTTTTTTTTTTTTTACAAATAAGATAGGAGCTCTTATTAGATATTTTGAATGGTGTATGAAGTTCTTAGCCAAGTTCTCATCAATATATTCCTTTAGTGCAACCAATTCATTTTGCCATAAGTTATAGATTAGTTCGAATGGTAGTTGAGTTCCTTCTTATAGATCAATTGAACAATCATATGATTAATGCTTTGAAAGAATATCTCCATTTTTATTTTCAAAAATATCCCAAAAAACTTAATATTGACTAAAAATATTATTTGACATCTTTTTATTATCAAAAATAGATATGGCATATATAGCAAAAGATGATCTTTCTTTCGCCACATGCTTGAAAACTCTTATACCTACTAAAAAGAGTTTGGATGTACTAAGCTTATCTATTTCTACTTTACTATTGAAATTTTGGATTAAACTATAAGAAAAGTTAAGTTTATAAAAAATCCAATCTATTTGAGAATTATATATTTTTTAAAATAATAATTTTAAAATAATTAGATTGGAGAGAGATCTTATTATATTAAATATTACTATAATATTATGATCATTAATTGCTACATCTAAAAAAATAGTCTCATGAGTAACATCTCAAAAAGACAACAGATGACCATCTATGACTTTTATATGTATAGATTTAGTTTTCTTGACAAAGATATTTCTTATTTTTTGACAAAGTCTTTATCTATAAAATAGGCCAAGGCTCTTGAATTTAATAATGCAAAGACTTTGTGATTTTTAGGTCCTAAATATACATCTATTGTAAAATAAGGTAAAAGATCTGAGGAGAGAATAAGACCTTTACTAGGTGTTGCATATGATTTCTATTGTACAATCCCTATTTTAATTAAAAAAGCTCATTTTTGGACATATTATTTTTTTTGGCAATCGTACTCCTCATTTTATAATTACATTGCTTCTTTGAACAATGTTAAGCAGTGTGCTTAGCTTCTCTACAATATAAGCAGAAACCTTCTTGATGATGTTAAATCTTTTTTTTGCTTATTGAGGAGTTTAAAATATACTATACTAATTTCCATTAATTTTGACCTTGATAAATAAGTTTTTGAAAACTTGGGAACTGCCATCATTACTTCACTTATTCCTCTCTAATTAAGTCTTTATTCTTGATGCCTTTCAAATAATCAATTGTGGCATACCATGGCTTCAATAATAAATTGTTCCAAAGATTTTGCTTTCAATATTGTCAATAAAAAATCTTTGATATTAGCCTTTAATCCATATCAAAATTGATTGATGAAGGCTTTATTATTCCAATCTATGTCGAAAGCAAGATTTTGGAATTTAGTAGCATATATGGTAGTTGATTGTGATTCTTATTGTAAAGATAAAAACTTGGTCTCTATTATTTTTTCTTGATTACTATCTCTAAATATAGCCATAAATATATGTAGTAATGAATTCAAATCATAAAGGAATTGTGAATCCTTTTTTTATTGAAGATGCAAACTAAGAAAGAGCACTTTGAGATAGAAATGTGCTTATGAATCCAACTTGAGTAAATCCATCAAGGTATTAGAAGAGATGCAATCTTAGATAGAACTTCATTTGTTGCAGAAATCTTCAAAATTTTGATCTTTTTCCATCAAACTTATTGGGCATATTGATTTGTGTCTTTGTCATACTTGTAAAAGCAAAACTTCCTAGATTTGGTTGTGAGGTCAATCTACTTGCTTCCTTCAATTGCACAACTTCTTGATGTAGATTTTGAACTTCTTCTATAGATGTAGATTAATATTTTTGTAGTTGGTACTCGTGATGCATAAAATTTCTACTTAGCAATAAAGATTAGCAATAATTGCAAATTTATTTTTACTCCTACCAAGTATAGCATCCATATTTTTTTTCTTTTATTTCAAAAAATTTAATAAATCTACAAGTCAAATTAAAAGAATGTAATCCATAACCTCTAATATCAAATGAAAATTTCTACAAAGAAGGATAATCTGCTCCCTTTAAGAAAAAAAAAAATGGTGTTAAAAAATATCAGTAGTTGATTTAAAAGATGGATAATCCACAATCTTTAAAATATAATAATAGAAGTCTATTTTTGGATAATGTATTTATTTTAAAAATAAGATAAGAATAATAAGGTAGATAATTCATTCATTTCTAAAACAAGACAATAACAATAAGTTAGCACTCTTGTCAAACTCACAAAGACATGAATCTTAAAGAACTAAAATGTCAATACATTCTTTTTTTACTTGAAAAGACTAAAAAATCACTCAAAATTGATATAATATTAAGCTAGAATGACTATTGCTAAAGATAAGAAGATTAGAAAGCCTTAAAACAAGACTAACAACTAGAAACGCATTGATAAGAGTGAAGAAGGCTTCACTCTTGCCTCCATATATACTCTTAACTATGAGTTACATGGAGATATTTTATTAAAGCTCTTAAACATGTTGACTTTACAAGACATATATCTTAACTTGCAAGATAAGTTTTCTATATATATACGCCACATAGTTAGCTTCTTTCATAAGCTATCAGCACGTGATTAACTTATTGATCAAGTTTTTATCTTACCAAACAACCACAAATACATAATTAACTTATTGACGAAGTTTCTATTCTAACAATCAACTACAAACACAATTAAAGTCAAAGTAGTGTCTATGAAGCATCTAGAAAGCTTTTCTAAAAAATATTATAAATAAATCTATTTTTACCTACTTCTACTTAATCATATAGATAAACATCATTCTAAAAATTTATGTTCATGACATTTTTATATTAATGCCATTTTTCTTGTCTTCTTCATGAACATGAATTCAAATTGCCTTCAGCTTGATTTTTGATAGAATTCTTGTAAAAGACATTGCAAGAATAGAATTTTGTATTTCAAATTTTGTAACTAATGCAAATAAATAACATAATTTCATTAAAGTGCACAATGTATAATATTAATGATCCTAATGAATTTCAATGACTTGACTACCCAAAGTATGTTCCAATATTTTTTTTTTATTTCAATCATTTGTTTGCTTAAACTAAAGTTAAGTCACATTGCAATTAAGTTGATGGACATCTATACTATGGGATTGAAGCATGAACATCTTCTCATCTTCAAGTATGGACCAAATTCAATATTTTTACTCATAGTTTGTAAAAAATATTAAGTCTCACTCAAATAAGAGTTCAAATATAATAGATCACAAAAGACAAAAGTCTTCTACTATGTAAGTACTCATTAGTACAAAATAATCTTCTTTTCTTAGTAGTATTTGCCTATTCATTTTCACATTGTTATTAATGTGGATTTTCTAGGTGGATATGCTTTTCACATTGAATTTTCTTAATCAAAACTTTGATATATATAACCTATCATTATGTCTTGATAGAGAAAGATTTATTTAAAAGGATTAATAAATTATTGGCATCTATGTTTCACTAACAATAAGTATTGGCATGCCACTCCAAAAATTAACATTCACTTGTTCCTTTTTGATTGGCTATTTTTTTATATAAAAATAATAATTTTAATTTTAATTTTAGATTTTATTTAATAAAGGCCTTATAAATATAATATTTCTATTAATTGATATTTAAATTTATCAATTAATCTCCCACAAATCCAATCATTATAATTATAACATTTGAATTTATTACATTGTTGTGTTGTAGTTTGGCTATCATGTGAAAATAATATACATACATATTTAATATATAATTTATTATATAATATAATAAAATTTATATTATTAGATTTTAGATGGTTATAAAATACGATTAAATTACTATTTTGAAGTAGTTAGTTTAAAAGTTCTATTATTGATGTTGATTTTATGTTGATAATGGGTTATATATATTTAGAGCCACCTTTATTAGACATTGGTCATTCTTGAAATCTTATTTTATTACTATTATTTGATATTTAGGATACATAATATGCCAAACCTATTTAAAAAAAGATTAAAAAAAGATTTTTATATTAAAAAAATAGTTAGGCCAACCATATGGATTAATGGAGAAGGGTGATAAAAACATCTATTTTTATTAGCCAAAATTCATGCCCAATAGACTTCAAGGACGTTATTTGAGGCTTTTTTAGAAATTAAGCTTATTCTCTAGAGAGAATTTGAATATCAAAGATTAAAGTCATCAAATTTTTGAATTTTAGATATGGTTTTGATAAATTTTTGTATAATTTAGAATTTTTATGAAGAAGATATAGGCATTCAAAGTTAAGGTGTTGATTATGTATCTACTATCATTCATTGTAACACAATGTACGCATATGAAGGGCTTTTGAGGATTATATTATGCAATTGAAAAGTTGATTTAATGAACCTCATTTTGCATGTAAAAAAAAAAAAAAATTGAAGTTGATTTAGAAGTAAAATAATTACTTAAAGACAATGCTTCCAAATTGAGATTTGTCAATGAACCAATTTCATAAGGGATTTAATTTTAATCATATCTTGAGTATTTAGATAAATATTTTTATAAATATTTTTATAAATATTTTTATAAATATTTTTATAAATATTTTTATAAATATTTTTTAAAATATTTTTATAAATATTTATTACTATGTTATTAAGCTACATATCAAATTTTGTGGCATTTGAATTTTGAAATTTTGAGATATGAAAAAAATAATATTCTGGTGCTTATAAATTAGGATTTAGAGCAACTCCTAGGATTTCTAAGATGCTGATGATTTGTAATAGATTTATAATTCATTTTTTTTGTAGTAAAGTTTAAGGATAAATGCTACATTATCTAGAAATTTTAAAAAAATTGAATGATTGAATCAAAAGATGAAATACTAAAATTTGAAGAAAAAAATTTTTTACATGAAAAAAATATTTTGAAAAGATTTTGCTACAATTTGAGCATTCTATGCAAAGTGAAAGGATTTTTGAAAACCAAGAATTTGTGTGTTTATATGTTAAAAATAGAGATATAGAACTATGATAAAATTATGATATAAAGATGGTTTTTTATAAAGAGATTATAGATCTTTTTTGAACTTATAAAAAATCTAACTTATCAACAAATTATTAATTATGATTTGGTATGACAAAGGATGTTAGGGCATTATGTTAGGGACATAGTCCTTAGACCTTTCTAGAGACAAGTTTCTAGAACCTTTTAGAAAAAAGTCTCTAGAAACTTCCAGAAGATTCCTTGAATATTCTCTTAAAATATTCTTTAAAGATTCTCTAAAGATTCTTTGAAGATTCCTTAAAGATTCCCTTAGAAGGCTCTAGAAGATTCTTAGAATATTCTAGTAGATTCTAGGAAGTTACTTGAGAAGCTTCCTAACTCTTGGGTAGTTGCTCGAGAAGCTTCATAGTTCTTGGGAAGCTTCTTGATGCGCTTCCTTAGAACCATAGGCCAGTAGTATATATAGGAGTCGAGGCTGAAGAGTTCTTCAGTCTCGACAACACATCTCTTCGAGCTCTAGCTCACCTCTCTGGTCTTGTTCTTGTATTCATCTGATTAATCTAGTTCTTACCAGTTATTCTTGAACTTCTTGGTAGATATCAAGTCTGTATTCTATGTCCATGACAGTTTGTCGAGACTGCCTTTATCTTAATATCAGAGCTGAATCCTTCTTGTTTGAGAGCGGATTACCCCTCTTCTTGAAGGTATTCTAGCGCTTTAGGAGTTGCGGATTACCTTCCTCTAAACTGATATTTTCTCAATCACAATATCAGAGCTTAGTTCTTTGAGGCAGAGAGTGGACTACCCCTTTCCTTGGAGATACTTGAACGTTCTAAGGGTTGCGGATTACCCTCTCTTGGACTGATATTAATTCCTTCTTTTTGTTTAGCATAGTTAGTAGAAAAGACTGTTAACATCGATTTCAGAGCTTTGCCTTCTTGATAGAGTGCGGATTACCCCTCTTCTCGAAAGCATTGAGGCATTTTTAGAGGTTGCGGATTATCCTCCTCTAAAACTGAAATCGTTTAGTGTTTTTTTTTTTTTCTTTTCTCTTCTCCGAGTAGGTTTTAGTGACAAGTAGTGCTACAATTTTCTCCAAGAGACTTAGCAATTTCTTCTTCTTTCAAAATTTTAATCCATCTATTCTCTAAATATGGAAGTAGACCAGGTCATAGACAATGCATCTCCACAAGTAGACAATAGAGTGGCAACTCTTGCAGATCTTCAAGCTCTTATGAATAGTGTACGAAAGGAGATTGCATTTCTTCGCAATCCAAGTAAAGAACCTCAAATTGATCTAGTGACCGAAGAAGCTGGACGCGAAATTCATAGCCTACAACAAGAGATTATTCGACTGAGAGAAGCGAGACATGTGTTACATACGACCCCTATAGATACTTCAAGGATTAGTACGAAAGAACCAAAAGCGAGTATGCCAGACAAGTTTGACGGAACAAGAGCCAATTCCGAGGTTTTGTGCAATAAGTACGGCTTTACCTACGCCTATACCCTTCTCGTTATCCGAATGGATTTACCCAGGTTGCTTTCATAGGTACTCTTCTATCAGGAAATGCTCGCTCTTGGCTTGCTCCACTATTGGAGAAGGATTCTCCAATATTATACGACCTAGAGGCTTTCATAGAGAGACTTACTGTTGCGTTTGGAGATAGCGATCGAGAAAGAGTGGCTGAAAGAAAGATACAAAATCTGCGACAAGGATCACGTTCTGCTGCAATCTATGCTGCAGAATTTCAACAACTTACATGTGATCTTGATTGGAATGATAAAGCGTTCATGACACGATTTCGATATGGACTGAGAGATGATGTCAAGAACTTATTGATCACCATGCCTAAGGTGGATACTTTAGAAGAACTTATATCTCAGGCAATTATTTGTGACAACCGCCTCTTTGAATTACGACAAGAAAGACGATCAGGCTGGAGAAATGATGGAGCATTTGCTACATTTTCAAAAGGTCCAGAGAATCACTCCACAGATCCTGAATCCATGCAAATTGATGCGGTACGTTTCAAACCCCTCACAGCTGAGGAAAGGAAGCGACGGTTTGAACAAAATTTGTGTTTATATTGCGGAGAAGTGGGCCATAAAGCTGTAGATTGTCGGAAGAAACAGAAGCCTCAAACAACAAGACTCAGGAGTACAAGCATGCAGGAAAACAAGGACGCCCAGCCACAATAGGGACCGTACGGCTGGACATCTCAACATCCAAAATTAATCAAGGTCCCTTTCTCTCAGCTCAACCTTCAGATTGTTTTATGGTACCTTTATATCTAGGTATTCAAGAACTACAAGTCGATGCTTTATTAGACTCGGGTGCATCCGCTTGCTTTATAGATGAAGAGTTTGCCAAGCTTCACAATATTTCTCTTGTAAAGAAACTTAAGCCTGTCCATGTAGAAGTCATAGACGGACGACCATTGTCTTCGGGCAATGTTATCCATGAAACTAAACCATTGAAGGTACAACTTGAAAACCATGAGAGCAATATTGTGTTTAATGTTATCAAGACCCCTTCATGTCCTATCATTTTGGGACTATCTTGGCTTGATAGATATAATCCATTGATAGATTGGAAGTTGCGAAAAGTGACATTTCCAACAAACTCCTTGAAGGTGGAATCTGCCAAGAAAATGTCTAGAAACAAATCCTTGTTTATAGGTGCAAGGGCTTTCATGAAGGAAGCCAAGCAAAATACACCTCTTGTCATCTTTGCAACTCCGACTCGAGAAGATGCAACTCCGACTTTGGTTATTCCAAAGTAGTATGAAGAATTCAAAGATGTCTTTGAAAAGAAGAATGCTAATATGTTGCCAGAGCATCGACCCTATGACTGTGCCATTGAATTGCAAGAAGGAGCACAACCACCTTTTGGACCAATCTACAATTTGTCGCAGGCGGAGTTGACTGAGTTGCGGAAGTACATTGACGAGAATCTAGCCAAGAACTTCATCCGTCATTCGAAGTCGCCAGCTGGGGCACCAATCTTATTTGTGAAGAAGAAGGATGGCTCACTACGGATGTGCGTGGACTATCGAGGTCTCAACAAGGTGACAAAAAAGAATCGCTACCCACTGCCTTTGATCTCTGGTCTTCTAGAACAACTTGGGCGTGCAAGGATCTTTACAAAGATTGACCTAAGGGGAGCTTATAACCTTGTGCAAATCAAGGAAGGAGATGAATGGAAGACAGCTTTCCGAACAAGGTATGGCCATTTTGAATACAATGTCATGCCATTTGGTCTTACTAATGCTCCAGCGGTCTTTCAACACATGATGAATGACATCTTTCGAGAGCATCTAGACGATTTTATTGTCATCTATCTAAATGATATTTTGATATTTTCTAAGAACGAGGAAGAACATGAGAAGCACGTTCGTCTGGTATTCAAAAAACTACGGGAGCAAGGACTCTATGCCAAATTGGAGAAGTGCTTATTTCACCGAACTGAGATGGAGTTTTTGGGATTCATCGCGACTACAGAAGGCTTGAAGATGGATCCAAAGAAGGTGGAAGCAATCATGTCTTGGGAAGTTCCGAAGACGGTTAGGGACGTACAATGTTTTCTTGGATTTGCTAACTACTATTGGATCTTCATCAAGAATTATTCTCAAGTTGCTGCCCCCCTCACTCAGTTAACGTGCAAGGACAAGCTCGAATGGGGACCTACTGCAGAAAAAGCATTTCAAGATTTGAAGATGGTATTTATTACAGCTCCAATCTTGGTACATCCGGACTTTACAAAGGCCTTTTATTTGGAGATAGATGCTTCGGATTTTGCTTTGGGAGCTGTACTTTCACAGATGGGCGTAGATGAGAAGCTCCATCCAGTTGCATTCTATTCTCGAAAATTCTCTGCTGCTGAGATCAACTATGAGATCCATGATAAGGAACTCCTTGCTATAGTAGATTCTTTCCAAGAGTGGCGCCACTTTCTCGAAGGAACTGCACATCCAGTGACCGTATATACAGATCACAAGAATTTGGAGTATTTTATGTCGGCTCGGGTTTTGAATCGGCGTCAAGCTCGGTGGAGTATGTCGCTATCCAGGTTCGACTTTGTTATTACTTATCGGCTTGGGAAGCAACAAGGGTTGTTCGATGCATTATCAAGGAGATCATATCTCGCGCCAAAGGCTGGAGATGCAGCATTTTATCAACAGTGCACGACATTGTTGAAGCCAGAGAAATTTCGGCTCAACGCAGCTATTGTACCAATTGATGCTGACTTCCTCGACCAGGTACGAGCCGGAACCATTGAAGATTCTCTAGCCCTTGATATCAAGCAACATGCTAGTGATGATAAATTCAAGATGGAAGGAGATCTAGTATATTTCGAAGAGCGGTTGTATATCCCAAAAGGGCCAGCACGACTCCGAGTTCTTCAATCTCGTCATGACTTTCCAGCTGCGGGACATTTTGGATTCAATAAGACCTTGGAACTTATTTCCCGCGATTTCTGGTGGCCTCAAATGTGGAAGGATGTGAAAGATTTTGTTGTATCTTGTGACATTTGTTCAAGATCCAAAAACCCTCGACATCGGCCTTATGGACTTCTACAGCCATTGCCTATTCCGCGCAGACCATGGTCTTCGGTTTCCATGGACTTTATTACGGATCTACCACCATCGAATTCATTTGACAGCATTTTTGTTGTCGTAGACCGGCTTACAAAGATGGCGCATTTTGTCCCTTGCAAGAAGACATCGTCAAGCGAAGACACAGCAAGACTCTTTTTTGATAATGTGTATCGATATCATGGTCTACCAGATGATATTGTATCGGATCGAGAAACCCAGTTTGTGTCAAAGTTTTGGAAATCTCTTTTTGAGATATTGAAGGTGGATATCAAGCTTTCTTCGGCATTTCATCCTCAAACGGACGGCCAAACAGAACGGGTGAATCAAGTTTTAGAGCAATATTTACGTTGCACCATCAACTATCAACAAGATGATTGGGCCGCATATCTACCGCTAGCCGAGTTCGCATATAACAACACCCTTCATGCGTCAACTCAACAAACGCCATTCTTTTTCAATTATGGATACCATCCGAAGCTTGACTTATGGAGTTCGTCAACGATTAACAATCCGACAGCTGAAGGATTGGTGAAGGAGCTTTCGCAGCTTCAAACTACATTGAAGCTTCAATTGCAAACTGCCCAAGAATCTTACAAGGCGTCTGCGGACAAATTTCGGAATCAGGCACCTAAATTCACGATTGGAGACAAAGTTTGGCTGCTTCGACGAAATATTAAGACCAAGCGGCCATGTGACAAATTGGACTATCGGAGATTGGGACCATTTGTTATCCAGAAGCAGATCAATCCTGTAGCGTATCGTCTGGAGTTACCAGCTACTATGAAGGTACATCCTGTCTTTCATGTTTCTTTGTTGGAGCCTTATCGAGAATCGTCTTTTCCTGGAAGAGTACAATGTCCACCACCTAGCATAGAAATAGAGAACCACAAAGAATACGAGGTGGAAAAGGTCCTGGATTCACGGCAAAGACGGGATAAATTAGAATACTTTGTGCATTGGAGCGGTTACGATATTAATGAACGAACATGGGAGCCGACCGAAAATCTCGCGAATGCGCCGCAAAAGGTACAGGAGTTTCATCGACGATATCCTGAGAAACCCAAGCCGGTTCGACAATAACTTCTTACTGAAGCTTGCTCATCTAGAAAATAGAAAAGAGGAGAGAGCACCACCAAAATCCATAGTTGATGTAGTCATTCTCTCCAAGATAGCGTAGAACTTTGTTAGTAGCCCAAGTTTGTTCTTATTGTTTTAGCCTTTGAATATGGATAGCCAAGATACTACACTTGTCATGTCATCTCAAGCAACTAGCTCACGAAGACGACCGCGAGATGAAGAACCGCCTGCACCACGACAACGTCGAAGGATTCCGAGCAACAGATCGCTGGTGATTGTATTTGAGGTCGAGCCTGCCTACAATGGTCAGCTAGAAGGAGTGTTTGCAGGACAATTTCACAATGAAGACACTGAGGTTCATGCTTGGTCAGAAGTTGAAGGCGTGGGCCACTACCGTTGGCTTCAAGGACCATTGAATCACTTGCCTCGTGAACAACAATTGGAGTTCATAGCAGAGATTATGCGTCAGATCTTCATTTTCTTGCATTGGTATTGACTGACGATAACATTGCTTCTCGGAGACCTCGAAGGTAAAGGAGGAGGAGATGTTAGGGACATAGTCCTTAGACCTTTCTAGAGACAAATTTCTAGAACCTTTTAGAAAAAAGTCTCTAGAAACTTCCAGAAGATTCCTTGAATATTCTTTTAGAATATTCTTTAAAGATTCTTTAAAAATTCTCTAAAGATTCTCTAAAGATTCTCTAAAGATTTCTTAAAGATTCTCTTAGAAGGCTTTAGAAGATTCTTAGAATATTCTAGTAGATTCTAGGAAGTTACTTGAGAAGCTTCCTAGCTCTTGGATAGTTGCTCGAGAAGCTTCATAGTTCTTGGGAAGCTTCTTGATACGCTTCCTTAGAACCATAGGCCAGTATTATATATAGGAGTCGAGGCTGAAGAGTTCTTCAGTCTCGACAACACATCTCTTCAAGCTCTAGCTCACCTCTCTGGTATTGTTTTTGTATTCATTTGATTAATCTAGTTCTTACCAGTTATTCTTGAACTTCTTGGTAGATATCAAGTCTATATTCTATGTCCATGACACATTTCTAGATGCTTTAAAAAACCTTGTATACAAACCTTCTTAAATATAAAAAGTTTTTATTATTAAAATATTTTTATCTTTTTATATTTATTTATCTTGTATAATAAGAATAAATTATTTATTTGAACTTAGTCAATAAGTTAAAATTATACTCTCTACAAGTAAATATCCAATATATTCCTAAATAGAAAATCACGCCATACAACAATGTCAACATGATATATTTAGGTAATTATAAAATATGATTGAAATTGAAAGCGTTGAGGTGATGGCAACAACCATAGATACAATATCAATTCAAAATCTAATATATAAAATGAATATCAACAAATGCAATGAATATTTGCAATACAATTATCCAGTAGTTGAATAGGATTATAATCTTTAATCATTTTAAATTTCATTTTAATACTTATTCAAAAGTTATTTTTTGCAAATTTATTCTTTTTACTGATTTTCCATTATAATTTGTATTATTCAATGCTACTAAATGCTTTAATCTTCATAATATTAAATAATATTTTATTCAGTAAAACAAAAAACTTTTTCTTCTTATTACTCTTACAATCTCTACTTGCTTCAACATACCCATAAAGCAGCCCACACGCATGCACAGTGCTAAGAGCTTGAAGTGCCGCAGTAGCCACTTCCCTTGTCACAATCCCTAAGCACCAAAATCCAATCATTAGAAGTAAATAAATGCCTATTCTACTTATTAATCGTAAGTGCCGGAGATACAATTCCTTAGAGTATCGTGCTGTAGAAGCACCAAGATTAAGCTGCAAGAAGCCTTAGCAACCAAAAGTGGGAGACAACCACATTCTGCATTTGCTAATTTCAAAAGGTTACTTACCAGGACCAAGTTGACCACCATTGATCAACTTTGTTGCTATATGCACAATCTTGCCATTGGCTGTGGTTCCATATCCTATACATTCAGTACATATTTAGAATTTCAATACATCCATGTTCTTTTGAATCTCTAAATATTAGATATAACTGTTGCAGCAAGACTTTTATAAATTTAACACTAAAATGAGACTATATTATATCATCAAACCAATTCTTATTAACTGGCTTCTGTTTTCTAAATTTTTGCAAGCAAAGCAACTAATGCAAAGGTTTTTTCTTTTTGGTTGTGATAAAATTTAAAACATATTTTTGGGAATAAAATCAACCTACAAATTGTAAAAAAACTCATCTGAATATATTTAACAAGTATTAAAAAATATTTTTATTAACACGGTTAAAATACATATTTGTATACCAAGTGATCTCAATCAACTAAAAACCATCAGAAAAGACATTAAAGAACTTTCATTTAAATCAACAGTTAGAAAGTCGCTAAAAAGTTGCATACGCTTTCTTGTGCCTTAGAGGAGAGTTGTGCCGTGAGCACTACAACAAATTTGCATACAACTCGCGATTCAAATAGTCTGCAAACATTCGTTTGGCGCTTTTCGTAACTGATAGTGGAGGAGGTCCTGACAGGCTTGACTGCCCAGCCAATTTGAGGAAGGTTCTACGAAGTCGACGAAGCTCAGGTAGGCCTACACTCCGCTGTAGATTGATGTGTCGCACAAGGTCAAGGATCCACAAAAACACAACATGCAATAAGTAAGCAACATACTTGTGGACACTTTTAAAACTAGATTCCTAGAACTCAAGTTTAGGGGACCGACCCAAACCCTTACAGGACAAAGGTAGAATACTTGCAATCAAAGCAAAGGTCGGGAGTCACAGGCAGGTGCTTTGAACAACTTAGTTGCATGTCTAAACAGAAGTAAATGCATTCCAAGCAGCATTAAAGGATATGATAGGCAGTCCTTCTCCCAGATTAACACTGCGCACTAAACCACCAACACCTTGCGCTTGAGCATCCACCACAATTAACACAATTTCCTGACACATATTTATAAAACAGTGCGTTACCCTCACCACATAATAACAAAAAAGCACATGACTAATTTTAGGTAAGGGTAAATAAAAATAGGACACCCTGCACTTCACTAAAATTAATGGGTGAAGTGAAAGAGCAAACATTCAAACCTGTGTAGCCCGATCTAGTTCATAAAGCGAATTAGTCTCCGAGGTTCGTGGCTGCAAAATTGAAATTGAATACAAATCAAAAATGAAAATAAAATTGGAAAAAAATGCCAAACTAGAAAGACAAACGAGGTTTAAAATTCAAGGTTAAGAGTTTCGGGTTCAAGGTAACTTACATTCTGTGTGGCAACAGTGGGTTGCAGCTTTTGAGGGTTCCGACTACCCCCAACATTTTTATTACCAGTAAGAAAGCTGACAGTTTCAACAATAGCTTGAGAGTCTTCGTGAATATCTTCTATTCTCATGTGCAATATATTGACAAAGAGACGAAAAATCAGATGTGAATCAATGCAAACTGCCAATTGAGAACATTATCATCACAGGCGTCACCCAACTTTGGAACAGGGGAGAACCTGCAGTCCGTTATCGTGTTAAATCACACTACTGAATTTCTAACTAATACTGCCCGCTGAATTGAAAAGTCTCTCGAACATAAGATACATCCAAAACTTTCAATCTGTTTCAAGCGTATGTAATTTGTCCACTAGCTAGACAGAACCGGTGGAAGATGAAAGAGCACAGGTCAGACACATGCTGACTGAAATGGCGAATTAAAGGAGCAACCTTTGCCGGGATGAAGTTCAAAAAGACGAGAATTCCATCGGTTTTTTCCATCGGGTCTTTCGAATCTTCTAACCATGTCATTAAATCTACAAATCAAACGCATCCCGTGGTATGATTGTCATGCTGAAGGCAGGAGAAGAAACACGCTACGAAACATGTAGAATTGACTTAATAAAACAACCATCAGAGTAGGAACTGTACCGAAAGCTCACATTTTATCTTCGTAAGCGGGCAACGCTTTTAATCGTCTATCTTCGTTCCATGCGCGGCATTGTGCTTCATCTGCAACATATGCAACTGGCCAACAAGTACTTAGGAAAGATAGCATGCAGAGCCTGAGCATCTATACGGATTTGGTATGTAGGATCGACCATCTACGGAACACATATCGTCAAGATGTGCACAAATAAGATGAGGAATACCACGCAGTAATGCGTCCCAGCTGCGCGGGCCAAGCACCACAATTCATATCTGTATCCTTGCACAAATTCAAGCATTTTACAGCCATTATTTTCTTTAGAAATGACCAGTCCTTCTGAGTTCCGGTAAACACGAACGAACATACCCCTGCTGCAAAAATCACTGCCCATTGAAATCGTTGCTGAAATGCGATAATTATCCTGGAGATATCGAAGGGGAGATGCAATAAGGCCGACATAACAAAATACCTTGATATTATTAAGGGAGTCTACAATGACAATAGTGTCTATTGACACAGCTCGGTCAACTGCAGACCGCAACATCCCGCGCAGGTTCTTCTCTCGAGGCATATCTGCACCATTCTCAAAAATTAAGGGAAGGGCTTGAGGCACAAAATATGTTCAAAGCTAGAAACCCCTAGAAGACGTGTTCAAGGTTAGAAATTCTTCCGTATTTCATGGGGTAAACGGCATTTAAAGAATTAGTAGATTGGGAAAGGCAAACCTTGATATGCACTATTACGATCCAAATTGAGCGAAGGCTCGTCAATTAGAACTACTGGCATGTTATTAGTCTTCTCAAATTCTTTCATAAGACATGCTGCAGCAGTTGATTTTCCACTGCATGGTTGTCCGCAGATGATAACAAGCGCCATGTTCCTATGCCCCTCGGAAGGAATTGAGTACACAAAAAAAAACTTTCCTACATGCCTTGGAGGAAAACCCTTACAAATCACAATTTGCGACGTAAAATATTCGACAACAAATGGAAATCTCAAACCTGCATTGAATCATCAGATCGTCTCTGTTCCCTCCACAGATTATATCCCTGGACCCTAGCTCGACCTGACCGCAGTGCCTTATCCATAATACTGGTTCTCAAAGGTGACGACTGCAATAACTGATTCTATGATGTTGTAATTGACAGGCTTTGAACTTCAAAATTGACAGAAAATGGACCAACAGAATTTAGGCACAACACGCTCCGTGGAAAATTGGATACTAAATAAAAATTAAACCGAAAATCCCTCACCTAAGCACATGAAAGTTTCTGCTCTCCAGAACCCAGATATCACGAGGCACTTCACTGCGATATCCTATTAGACAAAACAACTCAGCAAAAACTTCGCAAATCTTAGTGTTACTCTATCGAAAAAATCTAGTATATTGATTTAGTGGCACCCCACAAAAAAAACCTAGTTGCAAAAATTTGCTGATAAGTTAGTAACATAAACTCCAATGTAGAAAACTCCCTCGTAAACAGAGAGCATCGTGAAGCACAGAGCGTAGCGAAGAGAGGGAGTTGTACCCTAATCGAATGAAATATGCGAGACATATAAAGTTATTCATCCATCCATATACTTGGATGAATGTGTATTGCACATTCTTCGTGGATGATCCAAATCATAGCCTATCCCTCCTTCTGTGATTCGATTGTGATCTTCAGTTTTTCTGGATCATCCTGTATGTACATCATCAGCTGATTTTGCCCAATGTGATCTATAACTTCTGAGAGTGACCAATGGAGAACTATAAAATGGTCACTTGGATATTAAAACCTCAAAGAAATTCTCTATTTTTTATTTTTTTATTTTTTTCTTGAGTTATTATTAATTTTTTAATGTGTTGATAAAAAAGACTTCAAGGTGCATCTTGGAGAAGAATTTTTTTTGTTTCCACAATGAGCTATCTATATATATTAATGATAATTAAATGGTCACTAAGAGTTTCAAACAGTTAGTTCAAAGCAAAAATTTAAATGTTCACTAAGGTAGGCAACATACAAGGGACATGAAAAGCAAAGCAAGCCTTGCCTATTTGAGGTAGGTGATTGTATAAAATTATAGTACCACTACAATCCTTGAGTTTTATTATTCACTTTTGAGAAACAAACTATGAATAAATAAATCCAACCAAGATTCTAAGATACATGTTTAGGATTAAATGTGATTTGTGAGTAAAACTTTTGTATCCATTTTGCATAACTTATTTAATTAGTGGGTGCACTATATAGATGTCATCCAATTTTCTAGTCATATGCTTCAAACATGTCAAACATTGTCATTGAAAATGCACAAAGTTATCAATAAAGAGTTTTGGTAGTTAGAATGTAGCTACTAATTGCTCTTATACTTGATAGTGTCAAAATCTAATAAGAAATTGAACCTTCATCCAAGGTACAATATTTAGATTCAAACTTGATCATGCAACTAAAGATGTTTACAGAGACAGGAAAATATATATATATATATATATATATTGAAAGGACCTTTCTACCAAGAGATACACTGCAAAATAACATCACACAGTTGAATAATATTGAATTTGTAATGGCATCCATGTAACAAAGGTCCTTGGTGTGTTTTGTTGCTTCTTCTACATGACACAAATTTTGGATGTCCATAGGCCAAGAAATAACATAAAAGAGGAAACCAACAATCAATATCACATTGATGAGACAACTAATGTTTTCAATTTCAATGTCCTTTCCACAATTATACAACCACAATTTGTGTCCATTACATCAACCTTCTCCAAACTGACTTCAATTGATTAGGAACCTTCATCTTCACTTTGCTATTAAGTTCATGGCTAATGCAATGCCCACCTTGCTCTCCAAAAAAAAGCTTTACAAATTCTCCAATCCTAACTACTCAAATTCACTATTCCTTGGTGTATCATTTGCTGCTCCCACTTTGTTTTAATTTCTCAAATTGGTTGTAATTTCTCAAAGAATCTACAATAATTTGGACCAATTGAGAAATCAATACAATCTCCTCCCTAAATTAGCAATATGAAAATCGTCCATAGCTTGCACATGGGAACGATCAAGGATTAATCTTGGGGATTATCTAAGCCTATCCCAGATAAATTGTCTGGTTGATCTAATTGGCTTGCTTCACAAGAGTGACGTCTTTTAAGCTTCTTGTTGGTAACAATCACGTCTGACAATTTTGCAATAGGTTCAATATTGCCCAAATTATCCTTCCTAAGGTTCAGTGTTGCACCTATTTTCTGTTGCTTCCTTTTATAGAGGTTCATCCCTGAACACAATATCCCTGTCTCACGGACTTCACCAATGATACCTGGAGCCAGCAACAGGCAACTGCCATCCATAGGGACAATCTCCAGACACGTAAATATGTAGGCGCACACAGAGATGTAATTGTGCACTATGCCACAAGATACCAGAGGGGTTTCAGCTCCATTGAGCAACGAGTGCAAGACGATGCAATCAAAATTTAGTGGTACATCATCAAATGAATCTGCCTCGGTCGTCGTGGCAGATAGTTTGGCCATCTCTAAAAACCACTGCGATTTGGTGTTTACGAATTCATCGTCGTCTGCTCCTGTGGTGGAATACATAGCTTTTACCAATTCTTTGTATCCAGATAGATTATCACCCATCACCTTCGTTATTGCCCACAAGTTCCTTCTTGGGTCCTTTTTGAGGAACTCTGTAGGGAATACCATTAGAACCTCATAGATGTACACGCTACAGCCTACAAACTTCACCCCATTGCGCGATAGACTGTAAACCACCCGATCAGACCTTGGATTATCAAGCTGAAAAGATGTGCCGTACTTACTGTAGAGTGGGAATACACCGATACCAGTGTGCGTAAATACACTCGCAGCTTTTTGTTCTTGAACCATTCTTGTAAAGAGCCTCCGTTTGCACACATGTAGATCGATGCCATACTCTATTTTGATATCAATTTCCAGAAGCCCCAAGATACAGTAGACGTAGTCCTCCTCGATTGTGCACTCTCGTCCATCCATTAATTGGTACACTATTTCAAAGGATATATTAGTGCTGTCAATATTGAATATATTCTGCATCGCACTATAGTCATCATCCATCTTTAGGCCGTTTAGTGCATCAGGAAGGACACTGCCCAAGCAATCTAGGCATTTCCTAACGTTTGTCACGCTAACAGAGGTGCTGCCATTCCATATAATGATGTCTTTTCCTAACAACACCTCCTGCAACGTCCACCCTCTCTTGAACCACTTTGCTTTAAACATCTTGCACAAAGTATTGTATACCGTGATTCCTTCTTCAGATAGCGCATATTCTTCGATTAATCTCTCTGGACTGCTGGATAGAATATGCATCCGTTCCCTACTTCCCATCCTGTACTCCAAGTCGGTTACCTCTAGAACTCTTAAATCGTAGTCTCCCTTGTTAGTATCAAGCACTACGAGCACCACTTCGGCATTCTTGTAATAGCTCCTCATGCGAGGTATCTCGGTCACTTTGTTACTATGTGAAATGCACAAGGTATCTATCCACACCCATTCCGTGTTCACAAAATCTAACATGTCATTGAAATTCAGTCTTGAACAATAGGGGCCTTGTTGGATACCTAGGATATCCTTGCTGATACTGTCCCACATTGACCATGTATGCGATATAGCGGTGTATTTTACACCCCTACAAATATCCACACCGTTTACCACGGTCTTCCTTGATTTGCTGTAAAGGACCGTGGGATTATCCATGAACCTATGTAGAAGAGAATGTTCTGCGTTCTAACGATGTTGCTCTGTATCAGTGATGCAGATCAATTTATAACCACTGCAGGGAATGTTGTAGAAGGAAACTTATACCTTCAACAACGTCAGCCAAACTGTGTAACAGCGAGAAATTGAGACATGATCAGATCTACAACTGCCATAAATAAAACTCAACAATATTATGAGGTGCATATGAATTCTGAGTCCAATTGTGATACTTGTAGAGAACATTTAGAGCTTCACAGAAAATGTTTTGGACAATATCTACATAAATTTCAGCAATGACTTAGATTAAAGGATTAGACTTGTACAAAAAAAGGATCTAGTGCATAATTCACAAAAGCAGAGGTAGCAAGAGAGAAAGGGCAAGAATTCTCAATACACACTCTTTTTCACACAATCTTATCAGAAGTTGAATCTAAGGGACATGCCTGCACAATAAGAATTTGATAAAGGATTTAGAGATACCTCACTTGGAAAACTCCAAGGCAAGAGCCTCCAATTATTCCAGTTGGAAGAGGATGAGACCCTAGAATTTTTTGAAATACAAGCAAGAAATGTTATAAGAAGGCCCTTCGCTCCTTAGAACTGAATTATCATAAACTTAAAAAAACGAAAAAAAGATCCAGAAGTGAATTCATGTTAAATACTAACCCTGACACTCTGAAAGCAATGCCAAATACGGAGTTGCGGTACAAAATATTCTCAGCTGCGTAAAAACATACCAGTCAATTTTTAAATGGATGTTTGCATAGTATTAGATTAACGAGGGTTAGGTTACACAAAACGTCACTCTGTCGATTTGGTCCAAAGTGAGACCCCAAATGTACCAGCTATTCTCAGCTACTAGGCCTCATCACAATTCAGCAGGATACTAACATCTAATAACCTGGCTTCCGTCAGACTTCATCTGTGCTACCTATCGAAAATTACACATGCCTCTCACACAACAACGCTAACTTTGTTACACTTAATCCCACATGTCTTGAGGCTAGGACAAAGGTTTTTCAACGTTTGAAGTAACAACATTTTCTTCCAATCAAAGATCATGATGTGATGGACTGCACCACAACCAAGCAAACCAAAGCGTGCGTTACCAAAAAAACAAACACCTAAAGAGGCTTCTTCTAGTCGGTGAGAGGGTGAGATTTCAAAGGGTTTTCAAATGCAAGCGAGCGATATCGTGTATTTCAGACTATACTACAAAAAGTATAGATCTGTTAAAATCATATACCTGAACAGGTGCTCCGTAATCACCGAAACTTCGCACTTACTTCTAATACACGGAATATCATGTTGCAATTCTGCAATTTCAAGAATAACCACGATTAACTTAGGTCGTGGAAAATGTCAAAATGTCCATTCTGTCCTATGCATGACTTCAAAAGGTTAAAGAATAAACTCTCAATGTGAAGTGAAAAGCTCTACAAGAATCAACAAAAGAGTGACCAAGATACAGATCCAAGGCAAATCCCTCGGTGATAGGCAAACCTAGCAGGGCAGGTAGGCATAGAAGCCACTCATCATTCCACTCGCCCACATGCACCTCTCAAGTGCTATGTTCAGTTGTGGCGATCGCTCAGTTATACGCCAAACTTGATCCTTGAGGTTGAAAGTGCAACAGTTGCAACTGCGCTGGGGTTTAGCGATAGAGGACCTCAGAGCTCGTCTAGGTTGACTCTCGCGATCTCTTCTCAAGTTTGAAGTGAGTTAATCTGACTGCACCCTAAACTCCGTACACTCCGTGTGTGCACATTCTGGGTATATTTTAAGAATTAGGACAATCGTGGTCATGTGTGATGGATAGTACACTCGTCTCAAATATTGAAGCCTATGCATGTAACCAGTTCTCGGAAATTGAGGGGTGCGCTAACAGAGGCTTGAGTGTACCTCTGATCAAAAGTGTCGTCAACAGCGTTGTCAATGGTTGATATTGAAACAGAAACGGGTATTATGCGGCCATTTGACTATTCGTGAAAGATTCCAGCCTGTGGTTCTTAGCGGATGGATAACTCACGGACTTTCGTTCCCCAATGGTGGGATGGCCGGCGTGGTCAGAGCTTATGAGTGAGGGAGTAGACTTTAGTCCTAAGTTACTGTAGTTGGGGAAGAGGAAGTGCCGGTAGTGACATGGATTTGGGTAGTTCTGCAACTCAGTCCGTGCAGGCGGTCGGACTGCTCCGTACAAGATGTGCTTCAATTGCGTCTTTTTGCATTTTTGTTTTCAGCGTTCCAAAATATTTTTTTATTTCTCGTGTCGATTTCGTTGTGCAGCGGCGTTTTGGTCTTACCCTGGGTTCATTGTTCTATTTTTTTGTCCTCGAAGGACTCTCAGAGATTCATGAGCATCAATTCTGACAAGCCCCCAAAAGCACATAGATCTGAGCGCTTGGTAAATGTTGGAAGCCTGTGCGCGTTGCATAATTTAGGTTTCAGCTCTGGCCGGGTTTTATTTCGAAGTATATAATTAGGGTTTAGCCTCTGTTTTCGATAATGAATCATTTATGAAATCAATGCAAGTTCGTAACAAAGATTTAACTTCTTCTCTCGTGTAACGGTTTCTTGATTGTGCGATGATTTTCTCTCTTACTCACGACGCTTGCACAAAATGCACCAAATTAGTGTTATCAGTGATGTTGAAGACGCGGAAACATTTCAAAGCCCTGAAAGAAACGCAACTGCAACGCTCTTTCTCGCTTCTTGGTAAGAAAAATGTTAACCATATGCAAATCTAAATGAGAGTCCAGAACGCTGAGAAATTGCGGCCCAGTTGCTGCAACACTAGAATTTCCTGCGTTCATTGAATCACGTTACATTTCCATCCGGCTGCACTCTTGAGTGCTTTTTCAGCACACCCAAGAGTGGAGCCATCCAAGCACGGGAAGTCCCTACTTCAAGGTGTGCCAACTTGGAGCGAGGTTCCTCACTGCAACTTTGATAGCTCATAGTTGTGTCTTCTCCCTGGGTATCAAGAAGGCCAAGCTCTTAACTTGTAGGATAAGGTCTCATTTTTGGACCTTACACTCTTCTTTACTTTAGAAGAATTAATATCTATATTTTAAGGTATTTTTCTTGGAACTTCTTAAAAATATTCTCAAGATTTCTTCATTCCTTGGTACAAGTTTCCCTAGTATTGGACTGTTATGCTAGTTCCTTATCTTTGAAAAAAAGTGTAGAAGTCTTATTTATTTATTTATTTTTTCTAATTTCACTAGTTTCTTTTAATTTTCTTCTTTTATTAGAATATGACACTATTTCTTCTTATGGTATTTCTATTGCCTATTTTTACTTTTATTTCAAGCTTCTCAAATTTGTCTTGACTTAAGGATTTTACTTCTTTATAAGTGAGTTATAAGGCTTTGCATTGTCAATTATATATACCATAGACATTGAATTTTGTACTTAGAACATGCCTTATTTCAATATCCTTCTTTACTATACAAAAGTGATTTGCGTCCATTTAATAAGAAATCCATCTAAGAAAAATAAATTCTTGAAGTACAAACAAGGATAGAAGATAGAATGTAATGTTTATTAAATGTGACTTATTTTATAGCAAAGAATTTATTCACTCTTCATTTTAGTTTTGATGGATGTTGATAAAAATATCCATCTTCTTTATTGCATTTCTAATTAAGTTGATTTTTTATCGTTCTTGACCTTCACTTAATTGTGCCTTTATTTTTGCATGTAGTTTTAATTGATAATTTATCAAATCTTCCATTACAAGGTTATTAATTTTTAACAAATCAAAAGTATCAAATTATGGATAATAATCATAATTAGCATAAAAATGTGATTGATCAGTAAAAGAATGTACTATGTTATTATAGGCAAACTTTGTTAATGACAAAAGAATTGTCCAATCATCTTAATGGTAATTAATAGTACATCTAAAATATTACTTTAAAACTTTATTCATTTGTTTTGTTTTTCTATTAATTTGATGATAGAAGACCAAAGATAGTTTTATGTCCACCTTCAATATCTTAAAATGAATTATCTAAAATTCAGATACAAAGTAAGTTTATATATCCGATGTGGTATATTTTAGCAATCCATTATTGCAATAAATACTATCAAGAAAAAATATAATTGTTCTTTTACTTTTGACAATTTTAATATATTATATAATACATGCCATCTTAGTGTAGAAATCTACAACTTGTCAAGAACAAGAACTTAAAGAATATAAATAATGAGTGAGATGTTTCTTAAAGAAAGATGAATATATATATATATATATATATATATCTAAAGAAAAAACTTCAATGGCTATTGTTAAAAGATAAGAAAATTAGAAATTCTTAAAACTATAGTAAAAGCAAAAAAAGAATTGACAAGATTGAAGAAGACCTCACTTTTACATTTGTATATACTTTGTAAATAAGAGCTACATCGTAACATTCTATAGGACTTCTAATACATGTCCAATTTACTAGGCATATATCTAATTTACAAGACAAGCTTTCTATACATCAATCACATGTTGAATTTGTACCACAAATGACAAATATGTGTGACATATTGCTAACTTATTAGCAAAGTTTTCAACCTATTAATTATCCATAGATACACATAAAGGCAATATCATGGAATGAGCCAAATTTTTTAACTCACAATGTAGTTAGAAAAAATATTAGAATAATTCAAAGGAATTAAGAAGAGAAAAGTTTAGATAGAAAAAAGTAGGATAAATTATCAAAGAAAAGGTTCAAATAGGTATTAAAAGCAAAGTAAAACTATAATGGTAGATGAAACGATTGTGGTTTAAAATTAGATTAAATAAGGATAGTGGTGTAATGTTGATGAAGCAATGAAAAAAGAAATAAATGATAGAAAATATATTATCTAGATATTTAGAACTAAAAAAAGTTACTAAAAATAATAATAAAAATTAGACCTACTATTTCTAAATGAGAATAGAGTTGAAAAGACTTCTAAAAGAATCCCAAACAATCTCTCATAAGAGTATGTCAAGATTTAGGGTTTTAGATTTAAAGTTACAAGAATATCATATAGGTTTTTAATTCTTAATTTATCGGAGTTTTATTGTATTTTTGTCCAACTTGAGACTTTACTATGGCATATATGTCCATAAAAAACCTATATAAATGCTTTAGTTTTTTAAAATTATGTAGTTAAATTTTTGGAATTTAGGATTTGAAAACCTTAATCAAGTTTTAGAATTTAAAAATTCTAATTATGATTTGGAATTTGAGAACCTTAATTAAGATTTAGGATTCAAAATTTATTAGTATATAAGATTTGTACATAATATTTATAGAAATGTACCTTGATTCTTGTGGACAAGATGTTGTGTATTCCTTGATCTTTGCCAAGATTCATTGCTACTGCCACATTGACTAGCCTTAGTGCTATTGTTTTTCTTCCATACTTCTTCTACCATCTTTTTACTAAGCGTTTGTAATAGTATGACTAATCCTTGCCTCAATAACATGATTAATTCTTGCCTCTACAAGGTTGATTGTTAAGATAGTATCCTTCCACTATCTTGTCATATATTGTCTACGGATCCCATTGCTGCCATCATCATGTGACTGTCTTCTGCCATCCAAATGTTCTTCAAAAACTCTTCCATATTCATGGATCCAAAGTTCTTTTTTGGCTCAAACAACATATTTTGGAACTCATCAAATGTTAGCAAGTATATCAATAATTGTCTTACTTACAAATTGAACCAACTTTCTAAATCTCCTTGTCTATTGCCTAAGCACAATGCACTTATTCTATTTGATGCTCCTACTCTTGCTACTTTATTGCGATCTTGCATTTACAGACTCAACAATTACAATGCCATACATTCATTTTTTTCCTAAATACCAATTTTTTTGCACTTTGATGCTACAATCCTTCGAACAATATGGTTTGGAACCTAGCTACAAGTGTCTGGGCCTGCCAATAGTTTTGCTCTCTCTTATTACAAGTTTTTCTATCTCAAACACTATTAGTCTACTACACCATGCTTTGTCACGCACTTTATTGTCAATGCCAATGCTTTATTAGTTCTCACTTGTACAAATTTTATCTACAATATTCTTGCTAGACACCTTGTTTATATGTACCATGCTTTGAATTCTCTAAGCTCCTATGACAACAAAATTGCCAATACATCAAACATGCATCATACATCTCCTCGATCCTTCTACACACTATATCACATTACTATGTCTCTAATTGCACCCCCACCTCTCTATTTGCATGTCATACAGACTCAATTTTCCATCTAATCACTTCCATATTTTTCAACCACTTAATTATATATATAGATCTATATAATGGATAATAATAGTAAGAGCATTTTTTTTACCTATTAGTATTGCAAGATACATAAAAGTAGAGAGAGGCTAAAGAAAATGTAGAATACATAATGTTTATGGGAGCTATGCAATAAAATAGTTAGAAAAATATCAATAAGAATAAAAGTTCGAAATTTAAAACTATATTCATTCAATATTTTATTTTATTTATTATTTTTAAGATTTATATTTTAAAAATTTTAAAATATTACTCTAAAATTTATCACAATATATTCTAAAATAAATCTAATTTGGCTACATATCTAAAAACTCATAAGATTCTACTCAACACTCATACTAGCACTCAACCAATATCAAATATGAATCCAGTAATCAACTATAAATTGCCGACTAATTCCATCCAACTCAACTTATAGAAAGATCTCTTATCTTCATGTTCCATGTTTTGTGTGAGATCAATTTTACCAATTGGAGCTACTAAAAATTACTTCATCTTCAAAAATAATATTTATTATGATGAAACAATAGCATAGCTAGAAAAATATTTTCATTAGAGAATGATACAAAAAAATGTACTATAATAATCAAATAGCATACATGCTTGCATGCCTAATTTGAACTACAAAAATCCAAGTCCTTCCATTTATGCACAACACGTATCTTATTTCCAAATTGAATCTTCTTAAATATTTTGTAGACAATGGTGTTGAGATTGATTTCTTCTCGGACCAAGTAAAAATCTTACTCTATAAAAACAATCAAATACAAAAAATACTCAATAAGCTTTGGTGATTACCAAAATATAATACTTACAATGATTAGATACCACCAATAAAAGAGAATTGTCTTTTAAGATCTGCTAAACAAACCTTGTATAGAACAGATTATATATATTATTTAGATACTAACTATGAGTCATCAATTTGACTCATTAATTACTTTAGGATAAAAAGATGCATTCAAAGTGTTTAAAACTAAAATATATGGTGAGTAATATAGAAATCCTTAGAAATATAGAAATTAGAATGTTAGAAATTAGAAATGGATTCTTATAAGTCTTAAAGGCCATTATTTCAATTGGTTTAGTATTTTTACTTATTATTGAATAATAAGTATTTACTAATATTAAAATCAATATTTATATTAGCTTTATATCTATATATATTACTTATAAAAAAAACTATAAATATTAGTTAGTAGTTAGAAGAAGCACGAAAAAGAATCTCATGTCTTTTTAGTTAGTTATATAAAAAGTAAGATTTATAATAGATTTAAATTGATTTTATTACTATAAAAAATTATTAAGATAGAAAAATATAGTTTTAAAATGATACTAATTAATATTATAAAAAATTATAAAAAATTTTAGAATTTACTTAGAATTTTTGGAATAATTTCCAAGACTTTGGTAAAAATGGGTTTACCACTTCGGGAGCCATAACAAAGAAATGGAGCAAGATTTGAAGGCCACACATCGTTTTGAGGCTAATTTGGTATTTTTAAATACCATAATGAAGTATAAAAAAGCAAAAATATTGATTTTACTAATAGAAAATAAGAAGATCAACAGCTAATGTAGTCCTTGTAAGAAGGGAGGTGCACAAGTTCCATTTGGATTGTAGCACCTTGATGGTACTTAGGAAGACAAGGCTAAGGCCTTGTGGCCTCTCTTAGATACCCGTATATACTACTTGTGAGTTTTGGTGAGGCTTAAACTCTTGATCTCTTAAGCAAATTATCCTTGACATAAAAATTATTCACTTGATTTTTTATTTATTTACTTATTATTTTTAAACCTTCATAACTTATTCATAATAATTTGGATCTACATAAATCTTATACCATTGAAAAGATAAAAAATTAAATTTCTAAAAATATATTTTTAACTTTTATTTTTTTTACTTTTTACTAGATAAAAACTCAATGAATAGATTATGACTAGTTTTGAAGTGTACAATTACTTGATTACAATTATTTCACTTGTTTTTGTGTTATGCTTCTTTTGTTCTTATTCTTGCTAATTCTACTTCATGCCACCAATTATAAGCAATTCTTAATTGAGGCCATCTTGTAATTTGAATTGAGCGATAGAATTTACCTTAATATTTTGGTGTATTAGTTGGAAGGTAGTACTTTTAATTTTGTATGAATGTGAAATGAGTTCATTATAGTTAATCTTTTATGTGGACTTTCTATGTGAACATTTCAAATCTATTTTCCATCACTTTTAAGTCTTATACCTTATTTCATTATTATTGTGAAAAAATATCTTCTAATTTTATAGTAAAAAAATATATTTTAAAAAAAATAAAAAATAAAAAACTTAATTGAATAGAGAGAGATTTATTCTTAGATTTTTATCAATCAATTTTTATATATTTGTTACCTTTGAAAATTTGTAAAATTTTATATCTTGATGTAAGCTTTGTAAAAAACTATCATATATTTCAATTAGACTAAAATATATTGTAACAAATTATCTTAGAAAAATAGATAATAGTCAAGGAGTAGAAAAATTAAAGGTGCTAATTTTCCCTTTTTGTAAAATATGCTTCTACTCACTTTGTACAACCACAAATAGAGCAAAATAAGATAGATTAGAAAAATAAAAAATATAAGCACCTTTGGAAAGAAGTTAAGAGTAGTTTGTAGCAAAAAATACCTTAGAAACCCAAGAATTGATACCAAGAGACGACCAGTTACCAACCAAGGTCGAAATCAGACCCCAAGGCACAAAACTAAGCCTTGATGATGATTCTAGGGTTTTTTTTGAGATCAAAGAGTGGAATCTAAGAGCTGACTTAATGAAGTTACATTGAGCATTTATTTGGAGTGATTTGAGTATGTATTGACTTTATAAGAGCTTTTCAAAGTTGGAGTTTTTTTTTGATGATTCTACATTTGTGAAATAAAATGGATGATACGTTTTGGACAATTTTGTAAGTTTGGTAATAGATCTATAAGTGAATTTTTTTGAGTTTGTGGATGTAGTTGTGCTTCATGTATGCTATGAATTTGGATTTGATTGAATAATTAAATTAAAAGGCCTAAAGGTTTTTGTGGGTTATAGTCTCAAAATTTAGGGTTTTTAAGACTAATAAGGTTTTATTAGATATCTATCAATCCATTGTCGTAATATGTGAAGTCTTGTTTGAAAATGCTCCGAGCACTTGGTTGTGGAAGGTAGAATGGAAATTGCAACAAAAAAATCTTAATTCTTATAGAACACTAACAATACTAAACAAACTTTAATCAAATTCAGAGAAACTTCAAAGGAATTCCAAAGAAACGATAAGAAATCTTAAAGAAATATTAGAATGATTGTAAACATATCTCAAATATATTTTAATTCAATCTTAATTTAATCATAGTTAAAATCTTACATCATTCAAACTTTAGGCCAAAAACTAATTAAATCTTAAATCCTAAATAAATTCAAATAAAATCCTAAATCCTAAATCAAATCCTGATCAAATCCTAACCAAACCTTAAATCCTAAACCAAACCCTAAATTCTAAACCAAATTCTAAATCCTAAATCAAATCCTAACCAAATCCTAACTCTAAATCAAATCCTAACCAAATCCTAACCCTAAATCAAATCCTAACCAAACCCTAATCTTAAATCAAATCCTAACCAAACCCTAATCTTAAATCAAATCCTAACCAAATCCTAGTAATTTCTACAATAGAATTAAACTTCAATAACTAATGAATGAACTATTGATCTTAACTCAAATTTTGCACACTTCTTAAAAATTAAGTTGAAAACAAGCAATTTTTTTTTGAAAAGGATCGAAATTACCAAATAGATAATAACCTCAAAAATGTGCTTGGGTATTGGCCGGCCTCCTTCTTCAACATAAATTTCACTATTTGATTTTCCAAAGAACCCCCAAGTTGCTGTAGGTACTCGGTTTTGTACTTCAGGGTCTGATTTCGACCCAGGTTGATAACCGGTCCTCTTTGGGTATCAATATCTAATTTTTCTAGATAATTTTTCTAGAATTTATTCTTAACTTCTTTCTAAATATGTCTATATTATTTATTTTTCCAATCTACCTTATTATACCTTATTTTTGGTCCTAAAAAGTAAGTAGAAGCTATTTTTTTTAAAAGGGCAACATTACTACTAAAAGTTTTACTACCTTTATCTTTTATCCATATTTTTCTACTTTTTCTTTTAACTTGGCTCTTCTATAATAAGATCCATATTATTATCTTTCACCATATAGTCATGTTACAACATGACACCGCTGATTAGATTGAAATAATTTTTTTTCATAAAGGTAGTCGACTTGATTTCTAACAAGTAAATAAAGTTAAGAAGCAAAGTAATAGTTCAATCACGAGTAATTGATTCTGGGAGATTGGCATCAAGGTCAGAGAAGGAGATTAGTCGACACCCAAGCACATTTTTTAGGTTATCGTCTATTTGGTAATTTTCATCATTTTTAATTTTTTTTGTGCTTGTTTTCAATATAATTGTTAAGAGGTGTAAAATTTTTGAATTAAAATGAATGATTCATTGATTAATTATTCAGATTTAAATATGCTATAGAAATTACTTAGAATTGATTAGGATTTGATTTAGGATTAGGATTTTGGATTGATTTAAGATTTGGTTAGAATTAAGATTTGATTTAAGTTAGGATTTGATTAAGATTTATTTAGGATTTAACTAAGATATATTTAAGATTTGATTAAGATTTGGTTAGGATTTGTCTAGGATTTGACTAGGATTTTTTTAGTATTTGATTAGAATTTAATTAAGATTTTATTAGGATTTGATAAAAATTTGACTAGAATTTGATTAGAGCTTATTTAAGGTTTGACTAGATTTTGATTAGAGCTTATTTAAGATTTTTCTAGGATTTTTCTAAGGTTTGATTAGGATATATTTAGATTAGATTAGATTTGATTAGAATTTGAGTAGAGTTTGACTAAGATTTTTTAAAAATTTGGCTAAGACTTATTTAGGATTTTATAAGAATTTGATTAGGATTTGACTAAGATTTGATTAGAACTTATTTAGGATTTGTCTAGGATTTAACTAGGATTTATTTAAGATTTGACTAGGATTTATTTAAGATTTGATTAGGACTTAGTTAGGATTTATTTAGGATTTGATTAAGATTTGATTAGAATTTGATTAGGATTTGTTTAGAATTTGTTTAGGACTTATTTAGGGATTGATTAGGATTTGACAAGGATTTGACTAAAGTTTGACTAAGGTTTGATAAAGTATTGATTAGATTTTGATTAAGATTTTTATTTTAGTATATATTTTTTGAATTTCTATTTTATTCTTTTATGATTTCTTTAAAGGATCTTTAGGAATTCTTTGTATTTTTTATATAATTTCTTTGAAATTTTAATTGAATTTGATTGATGTTTGATTATATTTTCTAATCTTTAATTATAATTTATTTAAGAATTTATTAGAATTGTTAAGATTTATTGTTGCAATTTTCTTTTTATCTTCTATAATTAGGTTTCTAGTGCATTCTCAAGTCAAACGCCACATAATACGATAAAATAAAAGAAGGAAAGGCTATACAAAGCAAAGGCCTTTCAAGAAAAGATGCAAGCAATGTGACAAGGAGACGCTGTCGTGTTGTAACACGAGTATACCGTGAAAATATAAAGAAAGGAGACTTTTATTAATATTCAGTTACCTCGAATATTGGGAGCAACGACCAATTCCAGTGCAAATACTAGGAGGCCAAGTTCAGTCACCCCGTTACAGTCAGCCGGGGCATACTGAAATGCTCCATTCGATTCCAACAACGGGAGTCAGCAGGAAGGGAAAGAACCAATTCAACGACGGGTGAGCCTGGTTCGAAGAGCCAATTGGATCCAATTTCAAGACATCCAATCCGGGTCCTCTTACCCAATATAAGACCTGACTTGGTCGGGCAACACAATGCAGTCCAATTACGAGAACATCCAGGTCTTACTACGGGCCTCTTATCCAATATGAGATCTGACTTGGTCGGGCAACCCAATGTGGTCCCGATTACAGGGTTTTGATTCTCTTTCAGGCTGTCTTGTTCTCTGTGCCGTTTCAGGGAACGTTGTTTTCGGTAAAAAGATCTTTTAAAGGTAAAAACAGAGGAGAGAACTCTGACGGCGAAGCCAATTCTGGATCCAAGATGGAAGATTGAAGAAATTCAGAGGCTAGGGTTTGAAAGAGGAGAGAACTAGAGTTAAAGGGGAGGATAAGTTAAGAAAATGAAGGTTTTTTTTTTGGGGGGGAATAAGATTTGAGAAGGATCAGAGAACGAGCTTCATGCTTCGGAGCGGGGAAAAAAGACAAAGAATTGAGGTTTTTTTTCTTCATAGGGTTTTGGGAAGACTGAGGCAATCGTTGCTGAATAGTCGAAGTGTTGTGCTGGAATCGAGATTTTTAATGAAGTGGGTGTGATTGCTCTTGACAGCTTTGTGAAATCGAGTTACGTCTGTGACGAAGAATTAAAAGGGTGTCTATAGGATTGAGTATACGGAGTGAATGAAATTTATTGGGTTAATCTAACGAGACAATCAGTGGATACAAGATCGTGAATATAAAGCGGTATCGAAGATTAGCAGTTTGGATTGTTCAGAGTTCTCTGTAACGTCTAGAGACCTATCGGCTGGGACAAAAAGGATTTCGACGAGCAGTCGAAGGACATCCGTATAGATTTACGGTGTATTCTTGCAGTCGTTTATATTCCAACAGTCAAAAACTGATAGACTGTTTGAATATTGGCGAATCTCCATACTACCTTCTACAGCCAGATGCCCGACGCGTTCTTGAGCAGGAAAGCACGTAATACGACAATGATCACTTACAATTGCATAAATGTGATGGAATAAATTTTAGAATAGATGGTTGTAGCATGCTGGCATGTTGATTAAATACAGATGCACATGTGGATGGAGCAAGGATTAGGCATAGTAATTGTCCAACATTATTGTGCTCAAGCAAGCCTCTACTACTTCTATTTCTTGTTCGAATATTAAATAAAATGCTAAAATTTATACATTTTGAAAACGTGCCTAATGGTTTAGCTTCATGCAAATCATAAATCAATGGAGATAGCCAAAGCCTTGATAATATGTTCATCTAATCATTTTTTTAATATAAATCAGCACAAACTAGCAACATTATTTTGTGGATTATCCATAAGAAATTCTACTAAACCATCATCTATTAAAATAAAAAAGAGAAAAAAAGAAATCTTCATCTTTGGTATCAAAAATGTATCTACTTACAAATACAATCAAGGCTTCTTAGCCCATTCTTAGTACATCATAAGAATACCTCTACTTTCTCACTACACCTATGTAAGCATTCTTATGGTCGCCTTCTCTACATGCCCAACGTTCCAATGCCGCCATTATGTCTAGGGCTACAAATTAGCCATTTTCTATCTTGATCATTCTCTCATTCTTCCTTCTTTATTCTCTTTGTAATTGATTTGCTTCAAGCAATTCCACAATGTAAAACATTATTGTCCATGGCTTTCAATGTTGTATCATCCAACCTATTGGATACTATGCAATACTCTCATTCATGGCATTGAAGAAAAAAGGAAGAGGATGCCTACCATTCCTTTCTTGATTGTGAAGAGTATTCCTATTGATGCTACTCTAAGGACGACGAGCAACCTTGCAACATTGACATGGGGAGAAGAAGGAGCTGAGGAGAAGTAGTAATAATACACTCTACTAAAAATAGCTTACAACTTACACAAGGTAAAGAACATAGCACCAATACAATAATAGAATATAACACCAATATCAAAGCCTACCCTATCTTGATCAACAAAGGAGGATTAAAAAATCCGCTTCTTCTTCTTCTTTGTTCTTATAAATATCACCTCAAAAAATAAAAAATCCTGCAATAATACAAAGAATATAAAAAAAAATATTCTTCTTTTATCCTCCTTGTTGTTCTTATAAATATTCCTGCTTATTCATTCAAGCTGAGATTTTGGAAGTGAAGTCGACTTCTCTATACTTTGTGTTTGTGAATTTACAATCTTGATATGATTCTTATTTTTATTTTTATTTCTATTGTTATTTTATTTCCTTCTAAAGGACTATTAATTGATATTGTATGAAGTCTTGACTACCAATGTAAGGATGCAAGTTCTAATCCTGACACAAGTTCCACTCCTATTGCAAGTCTATGTCTTAATTTCCTATCTTGGTGTGCCACTCCCTCCTTCTTCCACTGCACATCATTTCAATTTTTCTTCTACCAAATTTTTCTTTTTCATATATATATATTTTTTTAATGTATTGATTTATTTTGTTTTATATGGAAAAAAATTATTTCTATGGCATCCATTTTTTTTCCCTTCGATAATTTCTTAAAAAAATAAAATTTGTGATAAGTTATATTTTTTTATACATATACATATACATATATTTTTTATTTATTTATTTATTTTTTCTTCTCTCTCTCTACTTCTCTCAGTCATATGCATGTGACTCCAAAATTTATCTGGTAGGCAGCAACTTGAAATCTCAAGATATTAAAATCTCAAAAAAAACCTTGAGGTATCAAAGTATAGAACTCAAGAGAAGTTTGGTAGGTAAGTGAAAAACGTTGGATGGCGTGTAATGGAAGGTCCTAGCTATGATACAACCTCAGAGCCAACATCCTAAAAATTCTTCATATAATGTAGACAATACAATTTTGTTAAGAGACAATAATTGAAATGACTCATAATGGAAGATAAAACCTCATTGTAGCAAGGATACTTCTTTTTTTCTTCCATCCATCTTTTGTTGTAACTTCCTTGATTAACTTCCTTATGTTATTCTTAAAAGCTTCAAGATTGAATCACAGTTAGGACTCCTTTTCATCTATAATATTTTTTTTTATAAACTAGTACCATAAAATTCAATACCTCTAAAATCCTGCCATAAATTCAAATTCAATAAAAAATAAATCATACCAAACCAATTCCAAAGATATCAACTCATTTTCTACCTATTCACACACAAAAATATAAAATTCTTATAAAGATTTTTTTTTATTTTTTTATTTTTTCTTCTTCAAAATAGCACTAAAATCAACAATAACAATCATCATCTCAATAAGCTTCAAGCATAGGGGCATTGATTCCAATAACAAATAAAAACACAACACTTCTACAACGTCTTCTAGTAGCAACAGCAAGAAGAAGAGAAAGATAAATAGAAGAAAGACAGTAATAGGGTGTCACGGATACAAAATACAGACAAAAAAACTAGACAAGAAATTCAAGAAGAACTGGATTAATCAGATGAGTACAAGAACAACACCAGAAAGGTGAGCTAGAACTCCAAGAGATGTGTTGTCGAGACTGAAGAACCCTTCAGCCTCGACTCCTATATATACTACTGAATAGGAAGCTTCTCGAGCTACTTCCGCTAACTAGGACGCTTCTCCAACAACTTCTACTAATTAGGAAACTTCTCGAACAACTTCCTAGAATCTATCAGAATATTCTAGAACCTTCTAAGAATATTCTAGAACCTTCTAAGAATATTCTAGAACCTTCTAAGAGAATCTTTAGGGAATATTCTAAGAATATTTTAGAACCTTCTAAAAGAATCTTTAGAGAATCTTTAGAGAATATTCTAGAAGAATATTCGAAGAATCTTCCAATGTATGTCCATGACATCACCTCCTCTTCTAGCTTCGAGGTCTCTGAGAAGCAATGTTGTTATCAGTCAATATCAACGCAAGAAAATGAAAATCTGTCGCATCACATCCGCTATGAATTCCAATTGTTGTTCGCGAGGCAAATGATTCATCGGCCCTTGGAGCCAACGGTAGTGACCAACACCTTCAACCTCTGACCAAGCGTGGACTTCTGTGTCTTCATTGTGAAACTGTCCTCCAAACACACCTTCTGGCTGACCGTCGTAGGCAGGCTCGACCTCAAATACAATTACTAGCAATCTGTTGCTCGGTATCCTTCGACGTCGTCGTGGTGCAGGCGGTTCTTCATCTCGCGGTCGTCTTCGTGAACTAGTCGCTTGAGATGACATAACAAGTGTAGTATCTTGACTATCGATGTCTAAAGGCTAAAATGATGAGAGCAAACTATAGTTGCTAACAAAGTTCTACACTATCGAACTATGGGTTTTGGAGGTGCCCTCCTCCCTTTTTATGCTACTTGATGAGCAAGCTTCAGCAAGAAGCTATCGTTGAATCGGCTTAGGTTTATGAGGATATCGTTGATGAAATTCTTGTACCTTTTTTGGCGTATTGGCAAGATTTTTGGCACGCTCCCACGTTCGTTCATTGATGTCGTATCCACTCCAATGCACTAAATACTCCAATTTTCTCCTATTACGCCGTGAATCTAGTACCTTTTCCACCTCGTATTCCTCATGGTTTTCAATTTTGATACTTAGTGGCGGACTTTGTACTCTTTGGGGAAAAGCTGACTCTCGATAAGGTTCCAACAAAGACACGTGAAAGACTGGATGTACCTTCATAGTAGCTGGTAACTCCAGACGATATGCCACCGGATTGATCTGCTTCCTGATAACAAATGGCCCTAATCTCCGATAGTCCAATTTGTCACATCGCCGCTTGGTCTTGATATTCCGTCGAAGAAGCCATGCTTTACTTCCAACTTTAAAAGTAGGCGCCTCATTTCGATATTTATCTGCAGATGCCTTGTAACTCTCTTGGGCAGATTGCAATTGAAGCTTCAACGTCGCTTGAAGCTCCGATAGTTGCTTCACAAATCCTTCAGCTGCTGGGTTGTTATTTGCTGAAGAACTCAATAAATCGAGCTTGGGGTGGTATCTGTAGTTGGAGAAGAATGGTGTTTGTTGAGTTGACGCATGAAGAGTGTTGTTGTATGCGAACTCAGCAAGCGGTAGATATGCAGTCCAATCATCTTGTTGATAGTTGATGGTGCATCGTAAATATTGCTCCAAAACTTGATTCACCCGCTCCGTTTGACCGTCAGTTTGAGGATGAAAAGCCGAAGAGAGCTTAATATCCACCTTCAATATCTCAAAGAGGGACCTCCAAAACTTGGATACAAACTGAGTACCTCGATCCGACACGATATCATCTGGTAGGCCATGATAACGATATATGTTATCAAGAAAGAGTCTTGCGGTGTCTTCACTTGACGATGTTTTCTTGCAAGGCACGAAATGCGCCATCTTTGTAAATCGATCCACCACAACAAAGATGATGTCAAATGAATTCGATGGCGGTAAGTCCGTAATGAAGTCCATAGAAACTGAAGACCATAGTCGGTGCGGAATAGGCAATGGCTGGAGAAGTCCATATGGACGATGTCGAGGGATCTTGGATCTTGAACAAACATCACAAGAAAGGACAAATTCCTTCACATCCTTCCACATTTGGGGCCACCAAAAATCTCGTGAAATGAGCTCCAAAGTCTTGTTGAATCCAAAATGTCCCACAGTTGGAAAGTCGTGGCGAGATTGAAGTACTCGGAGTCGAGTTGGTCCTTTTGGGATATACAACCGCTCCTCAAAATACAGAAGATCTCCCTCCACCTTAAACTTGTCATTATCGACACGTTGTTTGATGTCAAGAGCTATAGAATCCTCAATGGTCGCAGTACGTACCTCGCTGAGGAAGCCGTCATCGATAGTTGCAATAGTAGCAAAAATCCTGAATTTTTCTGGTTTCAACAATGTTGTACATTGTTGATCAAACGCTGCTTCTCCAGCCTTTGGCGCAAGATACGATCTCCTCGATAATGCGTCAGATAATCCTTGCTATTTTCCAGGGCGTTAAGTGATAATACAGTCAAATCGTGATAGAGACATATTCCATCGAGCTTGACGATGATTCAAAATTCGAGCTGTCATGAAGTACTCCAAATTCTTGTGGTCCGTATAAACAGTCACTGGATGTGCAGCTCCTTCGAGGAAGTGACGCCACTCTTGGAAGGCATCCACTATAGCAAGCAGCTCTTTGTCGTGGATCTCGTAGTTGATCTCAACAGCAGAGAACTTTCGTGAATAGAACGCAACTGGGTGAAGCTTCTTGTCTATGCCCATCTGTGAAAGCACAGCTCCCAAAGCAAAATCTGAAGCATCGGTCTCTAAATAGAAAGCCTTTGCAAAGTCAGGGTGTACCAAGATTGGAGCTGTAGTGAATGCCGTCTTGAGATCTTGAAATGCTTTTGCTGCTTGTGATCCCCATTCGAGCTTGTCTTTGCTTGTTAGACGCGTGAGTGGTGCAGCAACTTGAGAATAATTCTTGATGAAGATCCGATAGAAGTTAGCAAATCCAAGAAAACACTGAACATCTCCAACCGTCTTCGGAACTTTCCAAGATATAATTGCTTCTACCTTTTTTGGATCCATCTTGAAGCCCTCTGTAGTCGCAATGAAACCCAAAAATTCCATCTCATTCTGGTGAAATTGACACTTCTCCAACTTGGCGTAGAGTCCTCGTTCGCGTAGTTTTTCAAGAACCAAACAAACGTGCTTCTCATGTTCTTCTTCATTCTTGGAAAATATCAAAATATCATCTAGATAGATGACAACAAAGTCATCGAGGTACTCCCGAAAGATGTCGTTCATCATATGCTGAAAGACCGCTGGAGCATTGGTAAGACCAAAAGGCATGACATTGTACTCAAAATGGCCATAACTTGTACGAAAGGCTATCTTCCATTCATCTCCTTCTTTGATTCGCACAAGGTTGTAGGCTCCTCTTAAATCAATCTTTGTAAAAATCCTTGCACGTCCAAGTTGATTTAAGAGGCCGGAGATCAAAGGTAAGGGATAGCGATTTTTCTTGGTCACCTTGTTGAGTCCTCGGTAGTCCACGCACATCCGCAGTGAGCCATCCTTTTTCTTCACGAATAAGATTGGTGCTCCAGCTGACGACTTTGAATGTCGAATAAAATTCTTGGCTAGATTCTCATCGATGTACTTCTGCAATTCTGCCAACTCCGTCTGCGATAGGTATTATATTGGACCAAAAGGTGGTTGCGCTCCTTCCTCTAAGTCTATGGCGCAATCATATGGTCGATGTTCCGGTAGTATATCGGCGTTCTTCTTCTGAAACACGTCTTCAAAATCCCTATATTGCTCTGGTATATTCGATGTTGAGATATTCTCGCCGCTAGTTGGAGCTGCATAAATGACAAATGGTGCGCCTTCCTTGGACGATCTTAGGAACGCTCTCGCTCCAATAAACATGGATTTCTTCATGTAGGTTCTACCAACAGGTTTATTATTATTTTTTTCAGGAAATGTTATCCTTCGTAGCCTCCAATCAATGGACGGATTATGATCTTCTAACCAAGAAAGACCAAGGATAACAGGGCTTGATGGGGTTCTAATAATATTAAAAACAACGTGACTACTATGGTCCTTAAACACCACTTCTATAGGTTCTCATTCGTGGGTAACGTTGCCTGACAATAAGGGTCGTCCATCTATCACCTCTACGTGAATAGGTTTGGACTTCTGTACTAAACGGATCTTGTGGCGTTTAGCAAACTCTTCATCTAAAAAACAAGTAGATGCCCCCGAATCCAATAAAGCTAAAGTTTTTTGTTTTTGAGGGCCTAAAAACAAAGGAATTGTAAAACAACGGGCAAGTTGGACAGAGAAGGAGGAACCTAATTGTTGTCGTGATATTAGATTGTCCAGCCGCACGGTTCCTACTGTGGCTGGGCGTCGTCGTTTTCCGGAATCATCACACTTCTAGTCTTGACAGGGTGCCAATTTTGCTTCTTTGGGCAATTTCCAACCTTGTGACCTTCTTCTCCACAGTACAAACATAACCCTTCCTCCATACGTCGTTTCTTCTCTGTTGGAGTAAGAGAACGGACACGCGCCGTGTCGATTTGCATGTCTGTTGCCTCCGAATGTGAGTTTAAGCTATTTGCAGACATAGTCACGTCGTAACGAGTCATTTGGTGTCTTGGACGTTGGTCTTGGCGACGCTGGAATAGGCGGTTGTCACACTTTACAGCTTGGCTAATGGCTTCGTTGAGCGTTTGAGGATCAGGAAGAGATAACAACAAGTCCTTCACATCATCCTTCAAGCCCCAATAAAACTGACTCACCAACGCCTCTTCACCCCAATTAATGTCACTTGCCAATTGTCTGAAATCCGAGGCATAGACTGATGCAGAGCGTGTTCCTTGTCGTAGCGATCGGATCTTTGTTGTAGCCCATCGAACTTTATCATGCTCGCCAAATGCTTCTGCAAATGCCTCCAAGAACGTTTCAAAGTTGCTCAGGATTGGCGATCGCTTCTCGAATAAGGGAGTAAACCAAGATAGAGCTTGTGCTGTAAGCAAGGTTCCAACAAGCCCAACACGCGCTTCCTCCGTCGGATAACGTTCGGGCTGTAAAATTGTTATCAACCTGATTTGATTGACAAAACCTCGAAACTTGGAACGAGTTCCATCAAACTTATCCGGAAGACTAACTCGAGGCTCCTTTCGTTGTAGGACTACTCGATCTTGTTGAAATGGAGGTAGAACTGCTTCTTCTGGCACAGAAGTTTGAGGCTGATATGCTTTAGATGGCGCTATCCCAGATGCTCCATTGTTATGGAGTCCTACCATGACTCCTTCGATCTCTGTTGTCCTATGTGACAATGAGACAAGAGCATTTATGATGGCGTCTAGTTTAGATTCCAAACTTTCAGCCATATTAACGTCTTAACCTTCGGCTAACCTTCAGAAAGAAGAAAAAAGAGTTTTGACAAGAGGACAATATTGGTTCAGAGGAGAGTACTCCGCAACCTCTAAAACGCCTTAAGACTCCAAGATGAGGGGTAATCCACTCTCTCCAAGAAGAATAAGGCTCCAATATTGAGAAAGAAGAGATATCAGTTTAGAGGAGGGTAATCCGCAACCTCTAAAACACTAGCACACCTTCAAGAAGAGGGGTAATCCACTCTCTAACAAGAAGGAACTAGCTCTGATACCAATGAAAATGCAGTCTCGACAAACTGTCACGGATACAAAATACAGACAAGAAAACTAGACAAGAAGTTCAAGAAGAACTGGATTAATCAGATGAGTACAAGAACAACACCAGAAAGGTGAGCTAGAACTCCAAGAGATGTGTTGTCGAGACTGAAGAACCCTTCAATCTCGACTCCTATATATACTACTGAATAGGAAGCTTCTCGAGCTACTTCCGCTAACTAGGACGCTTCTCCAACAACTTCTACTAATTAGGAAACTTCTCGAGCAACTTCCTAGAATCTATCAGAATATTCTAGAACCTTCTAAGAGAATCTTTAGGGAATATTCTAAGAATCTTCTAAAACCTTCTAAAAGAATCTTTAGAGAATCTTTAGAGAATATTCTAGAAGAATATTCGAAGAATCTTCCAATGTATGTCCATGACATAGGGACATCAATGCACTTATCAACATCCATAATATAAGAGAGCCAAAAAATAAGAATAAGTAAAACAAATAAATATAAATAATAAATCTTAAATAAAAAATAAAATAATATTAAATTTTCTTAAGTAATTTTATATTTTTAAAAGTTTGAATTAATTAAAAGAGTCTACAGTCATACAAGTATTGTGGCAATTCCAAAAAACCTACAATCTATTGTACTTCTCTAAGTTTTTCTATTTATTCTTCAAATCAACTTTAGTGTATCTATAGAAATGCATCTCTATTATCATTCAAGGTCTTCTTCTAATGTCTTTTCTTATGTTTGTAAATTTGCCACTTCAAAAAATTAACCTCTTCTTCTAATTATCACTTTTGTATTTGTCTTTGTATCAAGTTTGATTCAACCATAAGAGAGGAGTTATGAAATTTACATTCACGTATAGTTTGCCCAAAATTACAAATAAGCACTTCTGAATGACCATCAATTTTTTCAAGGGACCATTGTTATAATACGTGAAGTCTTGCTTGAGAATGCTCTGGGTACTTGGCTGTGGAAGGTAGAATAGAAATTACAACAAAAAAATCCTAACTATAATAGAATATTAACTAAATTCTAATTAGACCATAATAATGCTAAGCAAGCTTTAATCAAATTTAAAAAAAAACCTCAAAGAATTTTCAAAGAAACAATAAGAAATCTTAAAGAAATATAAGAATGATGACAAATATCTCTCAAATACATCCCAATTCAATCTCAATTTAATCTTAGTTAAAATATTAATGAACATTCAAAGTTTAGTCCAAAAATAATTAAATTTTAAACCCTAAAGAAACCCTAATAAAATCCTAAACTCTAAACCAAATCCCAATCAAACCCTAAATCAAACCCTAAACCAAATTTTAATCAAATCTTAATTATATTCTAATCAAATCCTAAACCCTAAACCAAACCTTAATCAAATCTTAAATCCTAAGTCCTAAATCAAATCCTAAAAAAATCCTAAACCAAATCCTAATCGAATCCTAATCAAACCCTAAACCTAAATCAAATCGTTAACTCTAAATCAAATCCTAATCAAATCCTAATCTAAATCCTAATTAAACCTTAATTAAATCCTAAATCTTAAACCAAATCCTAAACAAATCTTAAATCTTAAATCAAACCCTAACCAAATCCTAACTCTAAATCAAATCCTAACCAAACTCTAAATCCTAAACCAATTCCTAATCAAACCCTAGTAATTCCTATAATAGATTTAAACTTCAATAATTAATGAATAAATCTTTGATCTTAACTCAAATTTTGCACACTTCTTACAAAATAAGTTTAAAATAAGCACAAAAAATTTGGAAAGAATCAGAATTACCAAATTGATGATAACCTCAAAAATGTGCTCGGATATTGGCCGTCCTCTTCTCCAACCTTGATGCCAATCTTCTAGAGCCAATATCTCTCCTTTTCACTGTTCGATTGATTTCAAATTTCTCATACACATAGAAAAACAAGTCTAATATCCTTTTACATAAATTTCATTCTAATCCAACTATTAGATTGCAAGAAGTCTTTAAAATCCTCTTTGGACCTAAAATTCTACTTTTTGAGACCTTGACCCACTTAAACCTCAATAACCCTCAATTCAACTATTTGATTGAATTCAAATTTATAACACATATTAAACACAACTATAACCATAAACCCACAAAATTTCACTTTTAGATCTATTACAAAACTCTTGAAATCATCCAAAATATAAATCCTATTTTATTTCATAAAATCCAAGTCATCCAAAACAAACCTTGACTTTGCAAAGTTCTTACAAAGTCATAACAACTCCAAAACGCCCAAAATCAATGCTCATAGAAACCTTATTTAATCTGCTATCAAATCCCTCTCTCCGATCTGTAGAAGAAACCTAGAGTCGTCATCAAGACTCAATTTTGTGCCTCAAGGTCTGATTTCTAGCCTGGTTTATAACCGGCCCTCTTCGGGTATCAACATCTAGTTTTTCTAAGTAATTTTTACTAGAATTTACTCTTAACTTCCTCCTAAAGATATTTATATTATTTATTTTTCCAATCTATCTTATTTTTGCCTTATTTATGGCCCTACAAAGTAAGCAGAAGTCACTTTTCTAAAAAGAGAGCATTACTATTAAAAGTTTTACTACCTTCCTATCTTTTATCCATATTTTTCTACTTTTTCTTTTAACTTGGCTCTTCTATAATAAGATCCATATTATTATCTTTCACCATATAGTCGTGTTACAACACGACACCACTTTTCTCCTTGTCTTTCATGTATTAAGCAGGTCCTAATTGTGATTTTATAAGGAAACCAATAAGGTTCAAAAGCACATGCAATTACCTTGGGATTCTAAATACCTAGTTTAAAGTAAAGAAAACTTGATAGAGATGGAAAATATTGTGATAAATTACCAAGATATATATATTCATGTGAATTTGAGAATAGACTATCTTTGTCGTTATGTATGCTATTATCATCTAAACCTAATGCATGTACTAAAGAAGAGAGGTTTAAAAGACTAAGTCTTAAACTTGTAATAATTATTGGATTTTTTAAACGAGTATGCCATTTACATAATTCTAGTTGATCATTCAGAAGCTTTTTTAGTACATGATGACTATCCTCTACTGCCACAATTATTCTTTTCACCTCTATAATTCTTGTATCAATAATATTCTATAGTTCATTTTGTGATGCTCGAACTACTTCCTCTAATTCTTCAAACTTTTTTTTGATACTATCTTGTATGCCAAAGAAGCAGTGATCCTCAAAACTAGGGATGGCTATAAGAGGAGAAAATTGAACCAAAGACTGACCTTACAAGCTATACTTTCTAAAAATAATAGCTACTATAGATTCTCCTAAAGCAAGTGGATCTAATAAAATCCAAGCTTTGACTGCCAATGCTCTAAATTTATGCTAAATAACTTCTACTTGCTATGCGTCAATTTTTTTTTTACCAAACAATCCTTCAATCTCACTTTTCAGCTCTAAAAGAGGTTATTTGAGAGCTTTCTTCTCCAATACAAGCTACTCAAGCCTTCTCTACTTAAATTCTTTCAACTCTTTTGTAAGTTCAAAAACAAGTGAATGTCTAAATCTTTTGAGATATTGTAATGCTAGGTTGATGTTGATTTTTTCAAAAATTGGATAATCAAATTGATGAATAAGATCTCTAATTAGCAACATTTGTCTCAATTGAAAAACATGTTTTGAAAAAAGTAGCATCTTTGTAAGTTCTTGTATAATATCCACTCCTAATATATGCTTAAGAATGTATTCCTAAATCCAAGCATATATGAGCTTAAAACCTACTTCTTTCTTTCTTCTCAATGTTGTTTGCATTATTATTTTAGATTTTTGAATAATATTTGGACAAAATAAAAAAACAAAATTAAACAAAAAAAAGAAAAAAATATAAGATTAAAAGAAATAAAATTTAGAATCAAAATATATTTATAAATAAAAGATTAAAAGATATTCAATAATTTTAGAATTCAATAACTTAAATTAATTTTATTCAAATTATTTAAATTTAGACTAAAATTCAAATTATCATTGATTATTCATATAAATAAAGTTAAAAATAAAATAAAATAAAATAAAATAAATATTATTATTTTCTAATAGTTATTATAAATACAACTAAGAGTCATAACTAAAGATTAAAGTAGAGTAAAATTGTAAAAAAAAACTTTTGTCATATATGTCATGAACCTAACTAAATGTTATAATTAAAGTTTAAAATAAAGTAAAACTATTAAAAAATAATTTTATATTAGATATCATGGATAAAATTAAAAGTTATGAATAAAGTTCAAAATAGAGTACAACTATAAAAAATAGACTTTATAATAGATGTTATGGATATAACTAAGTCTTATAACTAAAGTCCAAGGTAAAGTAGAATTGTAAAAAAGAACTTTTGTAGTAGGTGTTACAAACATGATTAAATATTATAACTAAAGTTTAGAATAAAGTAAAATTGTAAGAAAGACTTTTGTAGTAATTGTTATGAACACAACAAAGAGTTACGATAAAAGTTTAAAATAAAAAAGAATTATAAAAAAAGACTTATTTGTAATAAAATCTATACAAAAAATTGAGAAGTGGGTGCTTAAATAGATTGCAAAGCATGCATTATTAAAAAAATTATCACTTAATAAAATAAAATATGATATTTGTTTAAACCTCATTGTATGTGTAAATAAGTAATTTTCACACACTATATACATTTAAACTAGGTTGCATCTATAAACAAGTGATTGTCAATATATCACTTCTAATAAACTAGAATAGACTTTTATATCATGTCTATTATTCAAAAATCATACTTGATTGTAAGATGCATTGAATGATGTTTACATGGACGTTGATATACAAGTTAAGGAATAGAATCATATTTTTGCTCTTACAAGAGTGTTAGAAAATGCCTACATACTTTCTTTACTAATTTTTTTTTCTTGCTTCACAACCTATTGACTAGTTTAGATGGCATATGATAGTAGTTTATATCTTCTACTTTTGCTAGCTATCTATTTAGGTGGTTGTAGTGTAAAAATACATCGCAATTATATAAGTTGATCCTACCAACTGTCAAGGACAAGAACTCGATGAAAGCTAAAGAGTAAGTGAGACTTTTCTCAAAAAGAAATAGGACAAAATAGAAATATGTATATTAAGAAAGAAACTGGAATGGCTATTGCCAAAATACAAGAAAACTAGAGACCCTTGAAACTAGACTAGAAGCAAGAAAGGAATTGACAAGAGTGAAGAGGGCTTCACTCTTGCCTCTATATATACTATCTAACTAGAAGCCACGTGGCGATGTTCTATAAGACCTCCAATATATGTTGACTTTCTAGGCCACATGCCTTTGCTTGCAAGGCAAGTTTTCTATGGATGGACCACGTAGTTAGCTTGTTCTTTAAGCTTCCAACATGCGTGGCACATGGCTAACTTGTTGACCAAGTTTCTAACCTAAAAGTCAACTATAGACTCCTATAAAGTCAAAGTAGCGTCTATGAAGCTTCTAAGAAGCTTTTCTAGAAGATATTACACAATTAACCTACTTTTACATACTTTTATCTATTCCTATAGGTAATTATATGTATGTCCGTGACATTACCCCCCCTTCTAGGGACGAGTTCCACGAGGAGCGGTGATTATATATTGAGAAAATCTAATATGCGGCGAATTGTATTTGCTACATACTCTGATCTTTGTTCTCTTCGAAGATAGTTGATGGGTCCTCTTAGCCATCGATAGTGTCCCATTCCACGGCGAGAAGACCACCTTGTTATTTGATCACTGTTGAGGCCTTCATAACTTCCTTCAAATAATACATTTGAAACACCATCAGGAGTCGTTCCTATCTCCAATAATATCACCAAACATCGAGAATCTCTTCCAAGGTCGTGATACCAAACGCGTTGTATCTCACCATCTATTCGAGGAAGAACATGTCGTTCTTGAGGGTCTTCATCTCGGTTGCGTCGTCTTGAAGGTTGTGACAATCGCAATGTCTCATCCGGTAAGTCAGCAAACGAAGGTTCTTGAGTTGAATCTGCTGGTTGTTGGCTCTCCATCTAATTAGCGTCACAAAATGCAAAGAAGTTACAAACAAGGATAGGAAATTGAATGTTATCTTGCCTCAATCTTGTCTCTTTTATAAGAGAGGTTTTCATCTTGGTTTTGATGGATGTCGTTGATGAAAAACTTTGACTTTAGCTGATGCATTTGCTAGATTCCTGGATGGCTCCCATGTGCGCTCACTAATATCATATCCGCACCAATGAACAAGATATTCCAGCTTATTTCGGCGCCGCCTTGAGTCTAATATCTCTTCCACCTCAAATTCTTCATTATTATCTACTTCTATAGGAGGCGGTGGCATTTGTCTTCTTCCTTGTATATCCACTGTCTTATATGGTTCAAGAAGAGACACGTGGAATACAGGATGGATCTTCATTGACTCCGGTAGATGTAACCGATATGCAACTGGGTTGATCTGTTCAGAAACAGAAAAGGGGCCAAGCCTACGATAGTCCAATTTGTCACAAGGTCGAGTGGTCTTGATATTGCGACGAAGTAGCCATACCTTATCACCCACGTTGAGTTGTGGTTGCTCTTTACGATATACATCTGCATTTATCTTTTGTCGTTCTTGAGCTTTCTTCAACTGCGCCTTCATTATTGCATGTAACTCTGACAACCGATTTGCCATATCTTCTGCTGCAGGATTATCAACTTTTGAAAAATCAAAAGTATCAAGTCGTGGATGATAGCCATAATTGGCAAAGAAAGGTGTTTGTTGCGTGGAGGAATGTACCGTATTATTATAAGCAAACTCTGCCAATGGCAGAAGGTTTGTCCAATCATCTTGTTGGTAGTTGATGGTACACCTTAAATACTGTTCCAAGACTTGGTTTACGCGCTCTGTTTGTCCATCAGTTTGAGGATGGAAAGCTGAAGATAGCTTTATGTCCACTTTTAAAATCTTGAAAAGAGTCCTCCAGAATCTCGACACAAATTGAGTTCCCCTATCCGATATGATATCTTTAGGCAATCCATGATAGCGATAGATATTATCAATGAAAAGCTTAGCTGTTTCTTTACCTGTGATAGATTTTGTACATGGCATAAAATGTGCCATCTTGGTGAAACGATCTACTATCACAAATATAGAATCATAAGATCTTGAGTTTGGAAGATCTGTGATGAAATCCATAGAAATAGAAGACCATGGTTGTTCTGGTATAGGTAATGGCTGAAGAAGTCCGTAAGGTCGATGTCGAGGAGTTTTTGATCTTGAACAAATATCACATGATTGTATAAAGTCTTTGACTGACTTCCACATTTGTAGCCACCAAAAATCTCTTGATATGAGTTCCAAAGTCTTATTATATCCAAAGTGCCCTGCTGCTGGAAAGTCATGACGTGCTTGAAGAACACGCAAACGTGCTTTTCCTTCTGGAACATATAGGCGTCCTTCAAAATATAATAGATTATTCTTGAACTCGAACTTAGAAGAATCATGAGACTTGGAAGAATTATTCTCGATATCATGAACAAGAGGGTCTGAGGACATACTGGACTGGATTTGCTTGAGAAAAGTTGAATCAACAGTCACTGTTGATTTCATTGCTCGGAGATGAAATTGCTCCGGTTTCAAGAGGACCGTTCTTTGTTGCTCAAAAGCTGCATCTCCTTCTTTTGGTGCAAAATAAGAACGTCTAGACAGGGCATCGGACAAACCTTGTTGTTTTCCTGGCCGATAAGTGATAATGAAGTCGAATCTTGACAAAGACATACTCCAACGAGCTTGACAACGATTCAACACGCGTGCTGACATGAAATACTCGAGGTTCTTGTGATCTGTATACACAATGACTGGACTAGAAGCACCTTCTAGATAATGACGCCATTCTTGAAAAGAATCCACGATTGCAAGAAGTTCTTTATCGTGGATCTCATAATTGATCTCGGCTGCTGAGAATTTTCTTGAATGAAAAGCTATCGGATGAAGTTTGTCATCTGTTCCCATTTGTGATAAAACTGCACCCAAGGCAAAATCCGATGCGTCTGTTTCCATAAAAAATACCTTGGAAAAGTCAACACGATATAAGACTGGTGCAGAGACAAACGATGTCTTCAAGGCTTCAAATGCTGCTTCCGCTTCTTGATTCCATTGGAATTTATCTTTACTAGTCAAGCGTGTAAGTGGAGCTGCAACTCGTGAGAAATCTTTGATGAAGATCCGATAGTAATTGGCAAATCCCAAGAAACATTGGACATCTCTTACAGTCTTTGGAATCTTCCAATCCATGATTGTTTGGACTTTCTTAGAATCCATCATAAGACCATCATTTGAAATGATGTATCCTAAAAAGTCAACTTGAGTAGTGTGAAATACACACTTTTCCATCTTGGCGTACAATCCTGCATCTCTGAGTTTTTGTAATACTTGACGAACATGTATTTCATGTTCTTCAACATTCTTAGAATAAATCAGGATATCGTCTAGGTAGTAGACGACAAAATTGTCTAAGAATTCACGAAATACATCATTCATGAGATGTTGAAAAGCAGCTGGTGCATTCGTGAGTCCAAAAGGCATGACATTATATTCAAAATGTCCGTACCTGGTTCGAAACGCAGTCTTCCATTCATCTCCTTCTTTGATCCGTACTAGATTATATGCTCCTCTTAGATCTATTTTTGTATAGATCTTAGCTTGATTTAACTGGTCAAGGAGTCCTGATATCAAAGGTAATGGATACCTGTTCTTGATTGTGATCTTGTTGAGTCCTCGATAGTCAACACGCATTCGTAAAGATCCATCTTTTTTCTTTACGAATAAAATTGGAGCTCCTGCTGGAGATTTTGAATGGCGTATGAAATTCTTCGCTAAATTCTCGTCAATATATGTCTTGAGTTCAGCCAACTCATCTTGCGATAAACTGTAAATTGGTCCAAATGGTGGCTGAGTTCCTTCCTTGAGATCGATTGAACAATCGTATGGGCGATGCTCAGGAAGAATATCTGCATTCTTTTTCTCAAAAACGTCTTGATAATCCTGATATTGACTTGGAATGCCACTTGAAGTCTTTACGCTTTCAGAAATAGGTGCAGCATAAATAGCAAAAGTTGATCCTTCTTTTGCTGCGTGTATAAATGCTTTTGCACCTATAGGTGCGAGTTTTACTATACTAGACTCATGGTTTTTTACTTCGTTAATAGAACTGTTACTAATGCTCTGAGGAAAATCAAGTTTACGAGAAATCCAATCTATTCGAGGATTATACTTTTCTAACCATGATAAGCCTAAAATAACTGGATTAGAGGGAGATCTAATTATATTAAAAATTACGCAACTACTATGACCATTTATTACTACATCTACAGGAAGTGTTTCGTGAGTTACATCTCCAGAAGACAACGGACGACCATCTATGACTTCTACGTGTACAGGTTTAGTTTTTTGTATTAATGATATTCTATGACATCTAGCAAATTCTTCATCTAAAAAATAAGATGAGGCTCCTGAATCTACCAAGGCAGAGGCTTTGTAATTATTAGGTCCTAAACGCACATCTATTATAAAACAAGGAGATGGTTCTGAGGAGAGGATAGGACCTTCATTAGAAGTTGTACAAGATTCCAGCCGCACGGTCCCTATTGTAGCTGGACGTACTCGTTTTCCGACATACTGTCTTCTTTGACAGCCGTACTCCTCATTTTGTAGTTGCATCGCTTCTTTGGACAATGTTGAGCAGTGTGCTTAGGTTCTCCACAATATAAGCACAATCCTTCTTGTCGACGACGAGACTTTTCTTGCTCAGTAAGAGGTTTGAAACGTACCGCATCAATTTGCATATCCTCTACTTCTGAAGGTATGTGTTGAGGAGACGTCGGTGTTGCCATTGAATTGTAGTAACGTTGAGGCCCACTTGTGCGACTCTCGGATCGAAATTCAAAAAGTCGATTGTCGCACTTCACAGCAAAGTCAATTGCTTGACTCAATGTTTGAGGATCAGGTAAATTAAGCATCAATTTCTTTACCTCATATTGTAATCCGTAGAGAAATTGACTCACAAGTGCGGCATCATCCCACTTGATATCAGTTGCAAGTTGTCGAAATTGCGAAGCATATAATGTTACTGATCGATTGCCTTGTCGCAAAATACGGATCTTGTTGGTTGCAACACGAATTGCATCATGTTCTCCAAACATGGATCGAAACTCCGCCAAAAAAGCCTCCAGATTATCCAATATTGGATCTCGTCGTTCAAGAAAAGATGAAAACCATGACAATGCTGAACCTGAAAGAAGTGTACCAATGAATCTAACTTGTGACCCTGGAGTTGGATAGCTCTGGGGTTGAAGTTCAATCACTAGTTGGACCTGATTGATGAATCCTCGAAACTTGGATCTGGTACCATCAAACTTCTCGGGCAAGGCAACTCTCGGTTCTCTAACACTCGAAGGATGTTCCATTCTGGGAGAAGGGACATGGTTTGGTACAGATGTTGAAGCAGCTCCAATCATCTCTATATCTTCACTTCCTACCATTCTTGTTGCTCCTTGTGGTGGTAAATTGAGTTGATGCATCGCAAGCATTAACTCCCTCAATTGTTCTTGCATCTGTGCCATTGCACTCTTCATTTCAACAAGCTCTGCCATAGTAGCACTTAGAA